>NC_081406.1:601614071-601844071 GCF_030272615.1 Cryptomeria japonica | reverse complement strand
TGATATACAGACTAAATGATAATGAATTATATGAATCTAAATGATATGCAAACTAATGAATCTAAGTGATATGATAATAATATGATTGTGTTTGGCCAATGTTTGACATACTCAATCAGATTTAAAATATTCCTAGTCTTGGAAAGTCCATAGATGCAATCTAACAATGCCATCTAGACTAGAATGCAATCCTAAATGAAATGCAACCTTACAATGTCATCCTTAGAATATTTTGATTGTGCTTTTTGTCATCATTGAGATTTTAAAATGTTGTAAGATAATACAAGTGTCGATGGTATATGAAACCATGATGACTAGAATACTTCTTGCATGGACTTTGATATTGCAAGATTTACAAGCATCTAGATATGAAGATCGAGATGGGTTGAGTATCACTTGCGTAAAAATAGGCAAGATCCAATTATGTTCATAGGTGAATCTAAAATGTCTTCTTTGATCTTGTTGTCGATCATATCCTTAGACAAATCCACAAATTACTAGAAATGAACTCGCAGACAACAAACAAAGAAGAGGTCAGACCTTCATCCTTGCTCCTCTATTCGAATGACATCCTTGAGTTGCTAGGAGATGTGACAGGATAAATCAAAATACAATTGATTAAACAAGCGTGCCAAAAGGATCACCCCTTCAGAAAAGTTTATCCAATCATTGCTTCTTTGATTTGATTTGTTTGTTTTGACTGTTTTGTTGAAGTTGGATGCGATCTGATCTTCATCATTTTTTATTTTGATTTGCATGTTGGTTTTTTTGTTTGCTCGCGTTGCTTGCTTGTTTTGATGAGCTCAAAGTAGGATGATGGGAGATCAAGATTTCACCCCCTTTCATGAAACATAATGATTATTACAAATATATGCACTGATCACCAAGCCATGGTGGAACATTGGATGTGAGGCTGTAGGGACAATCTAGGAAAATGATTTCGCTAAGTGTATCCAAAGATTGTACTTTGTTATAAAGCTCTTTGTTGCAAACAAATTGTTGATGGCTCAAGGCAGTCAAATGAAATGGATGCTATGGTTATTCAAATGTAGGCAAGTGTTGATGCTTTGATAGATGGAGAGACTGATCTAAGACAAGTAGTGCCTATTTCTAGTTTTTCACCACTTGTGTTTATTACAATTTTTGTTGATTATATATATACATTTTGTGTCACAAGGTGCATGTTTATCAGGTTTTCACCATAGTGATGATTTTATTTTTGTTTCTTTTGCTTTCTTTTTTTCTTTTTCTTTTTGAAATGTTTATGCATAAAACCTCTTGAGATGTTGGGTGTTGATAGGTTCTTCAAGCATGTATCATTTTGGAGTGGATAATTGATATGCCCCTGATCCATAGGTAGCTACCACTATGAAGGGGCCCAACCAATTTTCTTCTAATTTTCCTTTCTTGACCCAATCTTGTTGATTGCAAGGATTTTCTTGTAGGACGAGATCACCTACTTGGAATTCTATGTGCTTGACTTTGCGGTTGTAGCTCTTGGACATTCTTTGTTGGTAGACCTTGATATAATCTAATGCTTGTTATTGATGCTCATCTAGCAGCTCTAGTTCTTATAGTCTAGATACCCTATATTATTAGTCTGATACCAACCCCTTCAGTGATATCCTAAGAAAAGGCAATTTCTCTTATGATGACATCAATTGTTCTTTACGAGCACATCCAATTATTAGAATTGCTCTTATGACCGCATCAATTTCTCTTTACAAGTGCATCAAATCACTCTTATGAGCACATCAATCGCTCTTTATGAGCGCATCTGACTATCAAAATTGCTCTTTATGAGTGCATCCAACTATCATAATTGCTCTTATGAGCTCATCAGTTGCTTTTTACGAGCGCATAAATTTCTCTTATGAGTGCATCAATTGCTCTTTATGAGTGCATCCAACAATCAAAATTGCTCTTATGAGCACATCAATTGCTCTTTACGAGTGCATCCAACTATCAGAATTGCTCTTATGAGCACATCGATGGCTCTTTACGAAAGCATTAATTGCTCTTATGAGCATCAATTTCTCTTTACAAGCACATCAATTGCTCTTATGAGCGCATCAATTGCTCTTTATGAGCGCATCCAACTATCAAAATTGCTCTTTACGAGTGCATAAAAACATCCACTTGTTCTTTTGAGAGCATCAAATTGCTCCTCTTGCGCAAATATATCAACCTATAAACTCTTGCAAGTGCAATCATCATGATAACTCATACTGCTTCTGACCCATAAACAAGGGAGTATGGAGTTGCTCTTGTTGGTGTGCGGATGTTAGTATGATATGCCCACAGATCGGGGTTTGATTCAATGTGCCAGTCTTTACCAGCATCATTTACTATTTTCTTTAAGATTTTCAGTAGTGTTTTCTTTTTCACTTTTGCCTGTCCATTCCCTTGAGGGTAGTAGTTAGTGGAAAAGCGTTGTGTGATGCAGAACTTCTGACATAAATCTACAACATCCTTGGTTTTTAACTGCTTCCCATTGTCTGTCACAATGGCCATGGGGATCCCGTATCTGCAAATGATGTAGTTTAGGATGAACATGGATATCTGCTTACCGGTTGTAATGATGAGAGGGATCACCTCTACCCATTTGGTGAAATACTCAATTGCTATGATGATAAACTTATGACCATTTAAGGAGGATGGGTGTATCTATCCGACTAGATCTAGTCCCCATTGGGAAAAGGGCCATGGAGTGGTGAGAGGTTGAAGTTCTTTAGTAGGTGTGTGTATCAGGTTCCCATGGATTTGGCACTATTTACACTACTTGACAAATTGGAAGGAGTCTTTCTCCATTGTGGGCCAGTAATACCCAATTCATACAAGTTTCTTTGCCTAGGCTAAACTGTTTGAATGAGCCCCACAAATTCCTTCATGGACTTCTTGTAAAGATTTCTCAGATTCATCACGCTCTAGACATCTAAGTAAAGTACCATCAAGACCTCTTTGATAAAGGATATCGATGATAAGGGTATAGCAAGTGGGTTGTCGGATAAAATTACGCTTTTGGTTTTTAGATATGTTTGGGGGAAGCATGTTGTCCTTAATAGGTATAGATAAGTCCATAGAGAGGTGAGTCAAAACTCTCAATTTGGCATATGATGTAGGAATCAAGACTATCATGAGCGGGATATGATAGGTCTTCAACTAGGAACTCGTAACGAGCTAGTTGTTCAGGTAGTTGTAGCAATGAGGCCAGGGTGGCCAAAGCATCTACAACCTTGTTCTATTCTCCTAGGATTTGTGTGAATAATAGAAACTAGAAATTCCTTTTTAGCGCCTCCACCATTGCTTTATATGGCAACAACTTTTAATCCTTTGTTTGATAATCATTGTTTGTCTGACAAATTACAAGTTGTGAATCTCCATAGACATAAAGATCCTTGATCTTCCATTCTGATGCCATCTTCAAACCATTTATCAGTGCTTCATATTCCACAATATTGTTTGTACATTGGAACATGAGTCTATAGGCCTTTGGAATAGTATAGCCATTAGGCATGAAAAATTAGATCTCAATGTTAGATCCATGCTGAGTATATGAGCCATCAAAATAGAGCTTCCATGTTGAATCCTCAGTGTGTAGGATAGTTGCATCTAGAAACTCGATGTGCATTGGTTCTTCATCTTGCAAAGGCGCTTCTGAGAGTTGATCAGCTATAACTTGTCCTTTTATGGATTTTATGTTTGTATATTCTATGTCAAACTCGCTCAAGATCATGACCCATTTGGCGAGCCTTCTTGTCAATGCTGCTTTGCTAAGGAGATATTTAAGTGGATCAATTTTTGCTATGAGCTTGGTTGAATGACTGAGCATGTAGTGCCTTAGTTTTTGTGATGCAAAGACAACTGCTAAGCATGCTTTTTCTATTGCTGTATAGTTCAACTCGTAGTTTACCAATGTCCTATTGATGTAATATATTGCCCGTTCCTTTCCTTGTTTGTCCTGTTGTGCTAATAGAGCTCCTAAAGATACATCATATGCCGATATATAGAGTAACAATGACTTTCCTTTGATGGGTGACATCAAGATTGGTGTATTTGCTAGGTACTAATTGATCTGATCAAAAGCTCTTGTACATGTGTCATCCCACTGATATTGTACATTCTTGTGTAATAATTTGGTGAATGGGTGACTCCTATCGGAGAGTTGCGAGACAAATCTCCTTATGGATTGCAACCTTCCATGCAATGACCTTAACTGACCGAGGTTCTTTGGTGGTGGCATCTCCATGATAGCTTAAACTTTTTTTGGATCCACTTCAATTCCCTTTGCTAAAACTGTATAGCCTAGCAATTTTCCAGATGTTACACTGAACGCACATTTCTTAGGATTGAGCCAAAGGCTAAACTTCTCCAATCTTGTGAAAATTTGGTCTAGTATGTGCAAGTGGTATTTCCTTTTTAGCACTTTTCCAAGATATCATCCACATAATCTTTCATTGTAATATGCATCATACCATGAAAGATGGTTGTCATTTCTCTTTGATAAGTAGCCCCTACATTCTTGAGTCCAAATGGCATGACGTTCCATCAGAAAGTGCCCCAGGGGCATGTGAAAGTTGTCTTATCTTGATCTTCAGGAGCTATTTTTATTTGATTGTATCCCGAGAATCCATCTATTAGGGAAAATATTTCATGCCTTGTTGTCTGATCCACTATCATGTCTATATTTGGTAGTGAAAAGTCATCTTTCAGACAAGCCTTGTTCAGGTCCCTAAAATTTGTGCATATGCAGATAGTCTTGTCATGTTTTGTTATTGGTACAATATTGGGTATCCACTCGACATAATCAATTGCTCTGATAAAGCCGACATCAAGTATCTTTTTTAGCTCGACTTTTACTAGTAATACAATGTGGGGATGCATTTTCCTCAACTTTTGTTTGACTGATTTCACACCTGGTGCTATGGATAAGTGATGCATGATAAGGTTTGGATCTAAACCAAGCATGTCTATGTAAGACCAAGAAAATTTTATCTATTTCTCTTTGAAAAACTTTGTATGATCCTGATTCTCTTGCTTAGACAGAGATGCGGCCAAATGAACAAGCTTGAGAGTTTGTTTTGTTCCCACATTGGCTGGTATTGGTTTAATTAATACTGTTGATCGCTCCTAACATTGTTTGGGGAGAGTATCAATTCTCTCATCCTTAGGTGCCTCTAGGAGGTTTTCACCATCGGATACGTCCTTTCTTTTTACTTTTTAATGATCTAATGTTGTCATTGGATGGTTTTCACCATTAGATCTTGTTTTCGATTCATTTATTTCACTTTTGTGACTAAAAGACTTGATACTCCCCTGAGCTAGAGCTGCATTACTGAGTTCTCTAGAGGAAGCGACCATAGGTTTAATTGTGTTAATATATACGACAATGGTCGTGTCATTAGGAAAGGTTTCAAGTTTTGTAAGCTCGATTTGTTCCCAATCAATGAGTTCGGGATGTCTTAAGGGTAATGGATCATTAGGTTCAGTAGCAGTGGAAGTCCTGATAGTGGTATTATCATCAGAGGTAGAGATAGAAAGGTCAATGACATTACTCTCCTCAAAATTGTCTATAGTGTTATGAATCTGATAGTCTTCGCTAGAGTCATTGTTAGAAGTTTGTGATTCGGATTCAAAAGGTCTTGGCCTCGAACTCTGGCCCTCGTAGAATGTAGGTGCATAGGTATGAATTACATTGACCTCGATATCATCCTAGGACCAGTCAAAAGGTGAAGGTAAATCCCACTCCCTCTCATGTGAATCAGATCCACTATATTCTTGCAACCTTTGAATTTGTTCATCTATGTAAGGAATGACTACTCTTGGTGCAACTGGTGGAGTAATTTTTTCTATTGTTTCTAATGTGATCAACCTCTATTGGTTCTTCTGATGGTATAACTTCTTCTAAGTTATTTCCTGAAGCAACATCTTCTGATGATGGGAGTATTGCCTCTCGTGATGTGATTACTGCTCTTGTTGATGGCGAACTTGCATTTACTTGCTCTATGAACCCTAGTCCAATCTTGTCCTTAGAACTCTTAAAAGTGGGTAGGATTGGTTCCACCATACCTTCTTCTCTTTTTCCTATAGGTCTAGTTCCTTTATATCCCATTTTCTGTATAATGAGAAAGCCTTTCCCATATTGTTCTTTGGGTATTTGGATATCGTGTTGTTCTAGTTTCTTCTTCATCCTTGTATAACTAGTTTAGAATATCCTTGTCTTCATCTTCTTTTGATAATGTTGTTGTTGCTCTGATAAAGGTACCATTATAAATCATGTGAGGTTTTGATACTTGTTGTCGTGATGAAGATGGTCTTCCATATTATTGAGGTGAGAGTGATAATTGTCCCAGAGCCAACGAGTGTTCAATAGAATACTCCCCTACCCCTTTGTCTTTCAATTTGAGCTTCTTCTCAAAATCGACCAACATAGCTGCCATATGACCATCCATGTTAGAAGCACCAGATGTAGAAGCCTATTGTGCACTTTCTTGATGTGACACACTTTCTTGATTTGGGGGAGCAGTTTCAGGAGCCTCCCTATTGTGTAGAACAATAACATTTGTCATGGGTTTGAGTGAGTTGCAATGTGGAAATGGATTTGGATCCCCTAGAATAACAACCTCTTGCCCATCGCAAGAAAACTTTAGGCATTGATGGTAAGTAGACGATACTACTTGCATCTCATGTATCCATGGCCTACCCAAAATTATATTATATGACAAATTCAAGTCCAAGATTTGGCATACTGTGTTGTTTTGTATAGGTCCCACTTTGATAGGTAGTATCACCAATCCTTTTGAGGATCTTTCAACATCATCGTAAGCTTTTATGATGATATTTCTCCTTGGGTCCATGACATCTTCTGAATATCCTAATGCTTTTACTAAGTTCAGTGTATAGATATTTAGGCCAACCCCTCCATTTATCAAGACACGTTTGACACGTTTTTATGGATCAAGACCTCAATGTGAAGCGAGAGATTATGCAGGTGATTTAAAGACATGTCATCCTCTTCTAAAAAGGATAAATAGTGAGGGGAAATTAGGTTCCCCACCATGGCTTGGAATTGTGCCGCATCAAGATTATTTGGTATCATTGTTTCGACTAGGGCCTTTTCCAAAATCTCCTTGTGAATAGGAAAGAGCTTTAGAAATTCTAATATAGATATTTGCACCAGAATCCTTTGAAGTTGGTCTACAATATTGTATTTAGGAGTGGATGATGTTTATTGTGAGACTCCTTTTAAAATTACCTTAGCCTGGCCTCTTGTGATTGCATTGACGGATTCATTTTCTCCTTTCCCCTTTATCATGATGACATTAACTTCTGACTCGTATGCTTCAAGGTTATTTATCACGTTCTCATAAGCACGAGTATAGTTAACATGTTTTCCTTTGTCATCTTTGGATGTCTCACCCTTTTCATAATTCCAAAGTGGGATTCAAAATGTTGTGTGTTGTTCATTAGATGTGTGGCCATCCACAATTATAACACCATTGTCTATCATGTCTTGGACGATGTGTTTTAACCTCGTGTAGTTATTGGTTTTATGCCCCCTATTTCTATGAAAATCACAGTAGTGGTCATCATTCCACCAAGAGGGTTTAACTTGGGCTTTAGAGCCTATTGACTTTGGTAGCATGATCATTTTATTAGAAAGGAGAGTTTTGAATGCCGATTCTAGGGGTTCCCCTAATGGTGTGAAATTTCTCCTTGGTTTAGGTGCGAATAGTTTTTGTTGGTTGTTGTCTGGTTTATTTTTCTGATTGGTGTTAAGGTAGTTGCTTTGATTGTTGCCTTGATTCTTGATTTGATTATTGTTAGTAAAGGAGTGGGTTGTCAAATTGAAGGCGGTTTGTTTGGGTGTGACATTGTGAGAATCAAAAACTCCGTCATTAACCACGTTCTTATTTCTCAACCAAAACTTTGGCTTTGAATTGTTGGAGGTGTTATTATTGCTAGAGGAACCTTTGTGATCTTTCTTCCCCTTTCTCAACCATCGCTTCCTCAATTTGAATTGCATTTTTGATCAATTTATCAAATGAAGGAGGACATTGCATCTTCAATTGATAAGTCATCTCACTAACCAAATTTCTTATGAAGATAGCCATCTTTTCTTTTACCGGTATACTATGCAGGTACTTTGAGACTAATCTCCTCCACTTTTGTAAAAAAGTGAGGAATGGTTCTCCAATCTTTTTCTTTGTGTTGCGTAGATCTAGCATTGTCACTTCACATTCAATGTTGTAGGAGTATTGTGTGATGAACCTGTTTACTAATTCTTCAAAGGATCTAATGTCGATAGGTAGGTTAGAGAACCATTCCATGGCTTGTCCTCCTAGACTTCTTGGGAATAATCACATCATGTATGTCTCGTTGTGTGCGAAGTCCATGCTCATAGTACACAATTCCCTTATATGATCTTGTGGATCTGAGTCACCCATGTACTTGTCATACTTGGGTATTTCACTATTTGGAGGGAATGGAATCATGTTGAGCCTCCTATCAAAGGGGTAAGGACATATGTCCTCCAATGAGTACCTTCATGTGGTAGTTCCACTTTGCATGTCCTGGATTTGTTGTGTGAGTGTAGTAAGTGGGCTATTGTCGTTGTTGTTATCATGATCATTGGTATTATAGTGGTGTGTTCTCACATCCTCTCTCGTTTGTTGTGTTAGCTAGTCCATATCAAAATCCACACGAATCTTAACACCTTTACTTGCTAGCATGAGAAAGTATTTTTCCTTGTCAGATTCTATGAGTTTTTCCATGGGTTTTTAGAAACCAATATTTTGTTGGGACTCTTGGATTAGTTCCTTAGTTATTTCATATTCGCTAACATCTAGATATGTGTAAAATGGGTTTGTTCCTTTATGCCCCATGATCGATTGTGCTTGTGTTTCCTATTATCCATGTCTTTGAGATCAAGTTGTAACCGACATACGAATGATTTGTTAAAAGACTCAATAGGTGATTAGTTCTTGAGGAAAATACACCAAGTTGATTTGACCACCTTGATTGAGAGAATGGGATGACCTTGATCTTTGTTCCAAACCGCGTGTTCTCAAAGGTTCTTTGTCAAACTTGTTTCCACGATCGCATAGATAATCACGATAGCAGTGTAGGAATGTACGATGTTTTAGCAAGATTTTGTGGTTAATGTAAAGAAACTTCATTTTCTTCAAGATTTGTTTTTGAGTAGGTTGTTTACTCTTCAAGTCTTTCTTTTGATTGAGCTTCTTCCTCTTCAAGTGACGAGGAATGGTCATGTAAGTGATGCAAATTTTCATGGAAGATAATCAAAGATTTTGTCTTGTTCTAATTTGAACAAAGCCAAATAGGACGGTAAGATGTGACCCTATTGATAAGGCTATGCACATGTGATTATAAACTCCAAGTCCAGGTTCAGATGGGCAATGATATATCCTAATGGCGAACCTTGTTGGAATAGATAACCAAGTGTGATAAAAGACTAATCTATGATTGTATGATGGAAAATTTGTTCCACTTGCTAAAACTAGTATTCCTAGCTCTATTTTGCTTACTTTGAATATTGGACTAGGCACTAGACAAAAATGGGTATCTAAAAATGTGTTTAAAATTTCATGAAGATGACTAGAAGTGCTCTATATGTCAGATGCGCTACAAAAATTTGCAAATGCGTGATTCTGTTAATCAAATACGCGACTGTGTGCAATAAATGCGCAACTCTAGACCTTAAATGAGCTACTACACCATTTTGTCTTAATCAAATGTGATGTTTTTGATACCAGATGTGCTAATATGTTGGTTATATGCACAATTCTGAGGGTCAAATATGTAAAACTGTACTGTGTATGCGCTAAACTACTATGATTTTGATTGTTTTGACTGTTTTTTACTGTTTTGACAAAGTTTTCTGATCTAAAAGTTGGATTTTTCCTTTTTTTTGCAATGATTGGATGTATTTCTTGTGTGGTATGATCATAAACACAACAAATACTTGATCAAGCACTTGTTTTGGCCTAGTCTTCTAAATAAATAGTGTATGTTATAGGCTTTAAATAAAGCCCAAGTTTTCATAGGTATTGCACATAGAAGACAAAATACAAGCAAGCTACATAAAGGAGATTGGCTTCACAAACTATTTCTCAGCCCATAGCATGGTATCTTGTCAGCTCACACAACCTTGTCACCCCCTAAAGGGCACCCATGTTTTTGCCTTTGCGAGAGCTAGTGGAGTCCCGTTATGAGCCTAGCAATAAGGACTCAAAAGGAGAGTTTGCATATAAGCTCAAGAGGAACATATGGTGAGTGTCTTTGTGAGAGATTCTTCCCCCTCCCCACACTGAGAGAATAGTAGTGTTTGGAGGTGAATCAGGTAGGCTTCTATTTTAGATTGGTGCTAGTAAGGGACTGTTTGGTGCGTCGGGGTATAAACTCAATTAAGAGGTCTCCCAGCCTTGAAAACCAAGGTTTTATATACCCAAAGGTACGAAGGAGAGCTATTCCCAAGCACTGTCGTTGATTTGATTTTCATCAAAAATCATGTTTATTTTATAGTCGGTTGGATTACTTGGCATTATCAATTCCCACTTGGGTTGTTCCCCTCTCATCGACCTTATGGGCTTCTTGGGAGGGTGGGACCACTAAAGAAATGCACTACTTGGAAGAAAAAAGATCTAGGTGAGTTTGGCTTTTTGATCACCCAATTAAGGGGAGAGCATATACCTACCACTTTTGACCTTAAGACATGAAAGCAAGAAGTAAATTAAGCCCCCCCTAAATTAAACTAGATGTCTACTTTAGAAAAATAAAGCACAAAGTTGCTTGTTTGAGTCTTTTGCTTGCGAATTTGCAAAAAAATAATCAGAAGTATATGAATTGCAAGTCTTTGATCGATGAAAAAGCACCTCCAAGTAACATATTAGTAGTCAGTCTCACAAAAATCAGTTTTCTAAGAAAAATAGCAAATGCACTAAATTGGAATGCATATCCGCTAATCTGTTAATTCAATGTGCTAAACTAAAACTTATGTGTGCTAAACTGAAAATTGTATGTGCAAAATTGAGAATTGTATGCGCAAAATTGAGAATTGTATGCCTCAAAAGTAAATGCACTACAATAATTTTCAGATGTGTTATACTGGAAACTAAATGCATTAAAAGAGGATGCAAATGTGTGATTCTGGACGTTGTATGCATGATTCTAAGAATCAAATGAGAAAAAATGACTATCGTATGCGTTGTTACGTGAAATTTTGTTCGTCTTCTTAGCAAAATTTTTAAAAATCCTACACTAAAATGTTAAATTCGGGCAAATCAGCCCCACGGTGGGCACAAAAAATGGACACAAGAAATAGGGGCTAGCCTAAGTGTACCAATGAGACATTAATTCAAGAGATTAAATCAAGCATATGAAATACAAATGCATAAAAATTCCCTCAAGGACATCCCATTGTCGTCTATCCCCAAGGACTTAGTGAATCTATGAAATTCATGCTCTTGGATTCTGCACATGATCCAACTAAATGACAACTTAGAAAATAATATTTATACAATGATGTGCAATTAAATTAAAATGAGAGCTAAATGCAAGATATACAAACTAAGATTGAGCTAATATGATGCTAAAAACATGATATGAACAAGATATTAAACTAAGAACATGCTAAAATAAGCTAAGCTAAGCTAAATGGATGCATGAGCTAGATGAATTTGGGCATTAGTATGATGCAAAAACAAGAGATGATTTACATGTTGGAAATGGCTCTATTTATAGACTTTCCAAGGCCAAGAGTGAGGTGGCATGGAATCAAGGGTTGAGATTCCATTTGGCTAATTGGATGGCGAGGATGCAAAAGTCATTTATGATGGAAGGCCAAGTAGATGGAGGTTGAGAATTTATTGCCAAATAATGGGTCAAGGAGGCAACATGGAGTAAATAAGCATGGAGCAAGCAAGGTCCAAGTACCCATGATGTAGGTCCAATTACTTAGAGGTATTGTGCAATTACCCATGTGATGTGAGGATATTTGACCAATTTAATTTGCAAAATAGCTATTTTCACTCGTCACATGCTGATGTATCTTGATGAGGTGGAAAAGGAGTGAGGGTGTGGATTTGTAGGAAAATGCAAGTGGGATGGAATAAATATGATTTTTAAAAGAATTTTGGGAATACAATTTATATAATTAAATTGGGGAATTCAACCATATAATAGAGGAACATTTAAATAACCTTTGCATTTATATTAATTATTTAAGCCAAATTTATGTGTATACAATATTAATGTCTACTAGTTTGATGATACACTTTATATTCATCTAAGATTCATTGATTAAGCACTATGTTAATCTAACTAAAGTTATTCTTGAAGTATCCAAGCATCATATAAGTCTTACATATCAACACCTTAACTATACAATTCCAAGCAAGACCTTAAAAAATGATAATCATAACTGACTCAATAATTGGAAAAATTCCAAGAGGTCCATAAGGGTGATTACAACAATCCAACTTTGGAAGTTAGAAAGAGGGATATTACATTCTTCCTCACTTAAATAGATTCCATCTTAGTATCATGAAATAAAGTAGGGCAGTTTTTATGGAAGATAATATCATCTCAAGTGTCACAAATCACGCCCACTTGATCGCACTAAATAAGTACCTATTTAACATCTCTAATATACAATTAAATTCTATGATACCTTAGTCTTCGATATTGGTTCCAACTATATTATCTACCCATCTTCCACCTAAAGATTTTTCTAATCCAAAACATGAGAAGAATTAGAAATATTCTTCCTCACTAACTCTATGTAAAAGACATCATGAATTATATAGAAAGAAAAAGGGAAATCCAACCAATACGCTACAATACTAATATTTTTGTGCACTTCAAAAGTCTCAATAGAATAAGGAGACAACTTGGAAGATTTACTAATTCATATAGAGCTTTTATGAGGTTGAACTCTCAGACATAATTTTTCTCCACCAAAAATCTCTCTAGAAGTTCTTTTCAAATCAACATATGGTTTATGCCTATCAATAGAACATTTCAACTCTGATTTAGTTACTATAATTTGAGTATCACATTCATGAATTATATCATATCAGTTGCACCCTTGTTGTCTAAACCCTCCAAACCAATGAGTGTCCAACATTTCCTTCCATATAAGGCCTCAAAGGGTGTCAATTTTAGAGAAGGATGATAGGTATTATTAGATGTGAATTAAAATAGTGACTACTATTCTTCCCATTTATTTATTTTATCTATAATATACATTCTAAGCATGTACTCTAAAACTAGGTTAACCCTTTTCTATCTATCCATCAATTTTAGGATGGTGCGATGAGTTCAATTCAATTTTCTCCCAAAAGATGAAACCAAGGTATGTGTAAGGGCTCTTTCCTCTTGAAATTTATCTCACAAATAAATAAATTATCATATACGATAATGTAAGAATCAAAGATAATAACTCAATATCATCTCAAAGATCAAATACATCTTAGTTAACATAGTGCTTAATCCAAGTTTTAGCACGTGAAAATGATATATGTAATAATGCAAAGTTAGGAATCACATGACATGTGTACAACACAATACCATATGAGGTACAATATAAAATATACAATAAAGAAATGATAGAGAAAATACAGATATTAGGTCTCTATATGCCATCGATCGCAATAGTCATTCGCTAGCTTGAGAGATAAGAACTTGGCTCAAGTGCTTTTATGCCCAACCATGAAACTTACACTTCCCCAGAATATTTCATGAAATTAAAGATACCTGATCCTGCACGAGCTGCCTAACTACCTGGAAATAATAGGAAAGAGGAAAATCTTGGTGCAATCTAATATATCTAAATGCATTTGTTTGTATGAAATACAATGTTCTGCTATCGGGATTGTTGGCATTTTGGTGCATTTTGTATGATCGGTGAATGAAATGGTTGTCATTGTTGGCAACATCATCTTCTAAGTCTTCACAGTCCATCGGCAAAGAAGTAAAGGATAATCGGTAAAGAACAAGAGTTCTTATTCCTATCGACAGTGAGTAGACCGGTATACCGAGGTTAACCGGCTAAATAGAGTATAAATCGGCTAAGCAATGTGTAGACAGGGTAGGCAGTGTGAGTAGATCAACACACAAGAGGTCAACCAGATAAGTAATGAACAGATCGACACACAGGAGGTTAATCGACTAAGTAGATAAGAGATCGGTATATAGGAGGTAACCGGTTATGTAGAATTTGATTAGTACTCTAGCATAATAGTAGTCTCAACCGACAAACCAAGAAATGTCTAATTGACATCTAGTTAAACCGACAATCTTCTCTAGTCAACCGACCGACTTATCGACATGAATGACTGTCTTGACCGATATTCCTAGAATGATTTTTGCAAAGTAATTTAAGGCGCGGTAACAGAATTTTGAATTTGATGTTTTGGAGGGAAAGTTAGTACCAGAACCAAAGGCAAATATATTCACACAATTCATTCTGATTATGTTGTTGTTCATGTGAAAAGAGATTAGTGAAAGTGAACACAAGGGGAGAAGTACAAAGTATGGCCGATATAGGTATGAATCGGTGAAGACGACACTGATTAGTTGAATAGAGCATGCAGAGTGGATCTATGAGACAGAGGTAGTGTCATCAGATAGATTAGTCATCTTTGTGGCCTTCTAACAATTGTAGCATTGTAAATCCCTTAACAGGGTGAGCCTTAACCGGTTCTTCATGTAAAATCTCTTAACAGAGTCACTTCAATATGAAGTTGTAAAATCCTCTAGCAAGGTGAACTTTAACAGGTTCTAAGGTATTCTTAACTGGATACTAGTCACTCCTAACAGGGTGATGTTCTCAGAAAGAATAGATTGTAAGCTCTTAACAGGGCATCTTTCTTCACTGCAGTAAGAGAGAATGTGGGTTATCCCCGCCTTGGTTTTCTCTCTCTAACCGAGGGTTTCCACGTATAATTACCTGTGTTATGTGATAATTATGTGTTCATGCAAATCTATTTTCTATGATGTTATTTGCTTTCATGATGTATACAATGTTTAAGACAATGCAAAGGATAGTTGCAGATCAGTTATTTTGATTGGTTGAATTATGAAAAATTGTTTTGACTGATTCACCCCCCCTCTTAGTCACCAGTTAAATACTAACAGGGATATGGAAAAGAAATATAATATGTAATTTTCTAGGCTAATTCATCTATTTCAATGAATGCATGATTGTAATCAAAGTACTTTCAAAATATCAAAAGATACTGAAAAGAGAACCGTCCTTCTTTGTTCAACTATCTTCAACACCCATTCTAAGAAATGTAAAATAGTCATAAAGAACAAAGAGAAGACTAATTCCCTAATAAAATCTCTCATGCAAACATGCATGAATTAAATTAAATTAAATTCTTTTATTTTCATGCATATGATAGGTACTATGAATCTACATGAAATTATTCCTAATTGATGAAATCATGCATATTAACACAAGATCATATGATATTGTCTTTAATGAAAATTTAATCTCTAATCAAATCATCATGCATGTGAATGTATATAATCATGCTTAGTCTAATATGATCATGCAAATAGAAAATTAATTGATTTCTGCATAGAGAGAAATAGAACAAGTATTTGTCTAAAAATAACATGTATGTGAAGGTAAGTATGCACATACATGCATATAAATATGGTATATATATAGATATGTGAAAATATACACCTATGGTATAAGCCTTCATGATAAAAAAAGCTAATTTAATGCATTTGCAATCACGAGAGAACTGGTTTTAAAGAAAAATTGATTTATATAAACAATTTAACTTAAACAACACTAGTTCTATTATACGTCACCAAATATCACAAAGAAAAAGTTTGGAGAGAGAAATTCTCATAATTATGTAGTCACATGACTATAAATCATTGAGTTGGATCTACAAATTTGATGCAAAATCCATATTTTTCCATGATAAGAATCAAGAAAACAACAAGTAGATATGAAAGTATTACCAAGAATACATACAAAAGTTAGTTATTTATATATCTATATGTAGTGTCATAAATTGTATTTTCATATAATTTCATGCTCATTTGGGCCTCACTTCAATGATTATGCCATCTATTCCTTGATTATGCTTGATTATACTCAAACTTGTGTCAGATTTGTGATCTCTGCTCTCTACATCTTCTTCCTAACGTTTGCCTATTCTAAAAAGACTAGAATAAGGCACTAGGTGCCATAGTCCAAGCCAAAAGGGCCCAAATTTGAATCCTCTAATGGTTGAAAAAAATTGAGCAGGAAATAATTTATGATGTTAACCTTCTTTGTAATTTTTATCATGTTTCATGAGGATAGGTATAAAAGCAAGTCTTATCCCCTCATTTGAAACATCTCTCTCCAATTTTCCAATTCAATTCCAATTGATCAAGTCATTAACCATCATTTTGGCAGTGAAGGAGAGGTTGAATATTCATATTTTTAAGCATTCAAGATGGGATCCATGATCAAATTTATGCAAAGTCATGTATGAGTCCTACATAGAAACATCAATCTTTAATGAAGACTTCATGGCAAAGAGGATTCATAAAGAAATTGTTATCAATTGGATATGCAACTTAGCTAAATATTGTATTTAGCTATCCATTGATGCAGGGATGACCTCTAAGGTTGTGGGTAACCTATGAGCATAGATCAACCTCCAAAGAAGGCTAGCTCCTTTTGGTACTCACCTAAAACTATTCTAAACTACTAATGCTTACTGGGAAAAGAGTGAGAAATTGATATGAAAATGAAAACTATAGCTACTGGGGTGATGCACCTAATTTATATCAAACTTGTGTTGAATAGACTGAAATACTGAGACGGGGGGGTAAGCTAGTATTCCTCAAACATAATACTTCTAATATTATGAAACTTAATTTTATCTCAATTAACCTTAGCATGAAATGATATAAGCAATTGAAATGAAAAACAAAACATACACAACCATAAGAGAGACACTAGTTTTTTATATGCAGAAAACCCAAATGGGAAAAACCACGAAGAGGGTTAACTCTCAAGATAATGTAACTAGTTATATGGGATTACAAGGGCTCAGAGTTGGAGGGCTCACTACCCAGATTACAACGACTTATTGCCAAAAGGCTCACTACCAAGAAAAATAAGAGTGAACTAATAAAATTGCATCTACATATGCATGGGATCAGTTTTAGTTAAGCTCAGACATCACATCATCTGCTTGTAGTAGATTCAATAAGAAACTCTACATCTCAAAACACTATCACACTAAATTGTCCTTCTTCTTCACCTACAAATATCAACTCTCTCACTCTATCGCTCATCACCTTCTTTTTGTTGGCAACAACAAGAAGGAAAACTGAGAGGGGGGGTGAATCAGTTTTCACTGGATTAATTAATTAAGCACACTCTCAGATTCGATCAAGTGCAGCAAAAGAAAGATAACAACAATAACATCAACACACATAACACCAATATTTTTGATGTGGAAAACTCGGTTAAGGGAAAAACCACAGTGGGAACCTACCCACAATAAGATGATACCTTGTAGTAGTATCTGTAAATATTATAATGGGGAATGCACATGCATTTAGGCACACTGCCTAGAGCTCACTGCTCAAATTACAATGACCTAGAAGGCTCCAACCCTCTGGGAAGGTTCACTACCTTAAAAAAAGATTCAGACTACAATCCAGAAAGAATGAACTACAAAAATAGCATTTGCTAATGCCTGATGATAGTTCTAGTTAAGTGTATATGTCTACCCTTCACCAATCTCTGTTGAATACACCACACCAAAAGATGAATTCACTTGTTTGCACATACACCATTCTCTGATAATGTAGACTCAACACCTATTCCCCAAATTACATGAACATTACACCCATTTATATAAATCATCAACCTTGACTATAAAGTCGGCCAAACCCTTAACACCTAATTACAAAATTACATCACACGATACATAAATCAACCACCAGACCAATACAATGTCATAGAAATCATAACATGGACCTAAATCAACTCCTCAAACATGCATCATCATCAGAAATATCTCCAAGATCAACCACAACACGTTACACCACCAAGAATACCACATAACACGAAGAATATCACCAAACCATGAAGATCATCAATAACTTGCACAATAATCAATGCAAACCCCCAAAATAAGACATGATTAGGAAACATCAACAAGCACGTTAGAACCATCCACAATAGTTGCACCAACACCACTTATGCAAATATTCATCGATTAACATGCTAAAGTTCAAGAACACTCAACAACAACAACTCGGATAAGAAAGAGAGCTTCTAGAGCACCAAATCACGAACCACTTGAAATGAAGATACACACAAACATCCAAAACATTCTCCCAAATCCACAACACAAGATATGATCATACCAGAGCACACCAAATCAAAATCCAAACTCTACCAACAACTAAACAGAAAGACCAAAACCTCAAATGCAATCAGCGGATCACCAAAATAATTCTTTGCAATACCAAAGCACAAGAATATGTTGACATCAATGGCAACAACATATCCCAACAACAACAATATCCAACAATCTTCCCCTTTGGCATTGATGGAAACAAATAAATATTAAAAACAATCAATGCAAAGGAATAGATCAACATCAACAAAATCCAATAGCCTCCCCCTAAGACCATGCACATAAAGCTCCAAAGATAAAATAATTTTTCACATGCTTCTCTCCCCCTTTGACAACAATGCCAAAGATATAGACTGATTAAGCTTCTCTCCCCACAAGAAATAACAAGCTCTCCTCCTTAGAATAAATTCACAGCTCTAAAAAAACTCACTAACTACTCCAGCTGAGTAGCAACATCAACTCATCAACCTGAATAAGGAGATATGACTGTAAAGTCCACCAAATTGATGCATCTCATTGCACCTAGTTCTCATCAATAGGGGCAAAGACCCCTAATTTGTCTCTCAAATATATAAATGTATCTGCAGGCAAAGTCTTAGTAAAAATATCTGCAAAATGATCTTTTGTAGATACATACTCCAATTTTACTGCTTCATCACTAACTTTCTCCCTCAAGAAATGATACTTAACTGATATATGCTTAGTTTTAGAATTGTTAGTGCTCAAAAGTGCACCCTTCTTAAATTCCTGAAAACTTAATACTTTTGAGGTAACATGGGAACAACCAAAGGCTATGGGTGACCTATGGCTTGGTTGAACCTCCAGATTAGGCTGGTTCCTGCTTGGATACGTCACCTAAACTAATAAAACTTAAACCTTGAAAGGAAAAGCGAAGAAAGATAACTTTAAGAAAGAAATGACTTAAAAGCAAAATCAAGGTGATGAACCAAACTAAACAGATAATCCTATTCCTTTCATACACAATGGAGCTAAAACATCAAGTTGTAGAATACAACCTTGAAGGAATAACCTTGCATAACAATGTTTCACAAGAAGGTTTTAATGAAGCAAAATCAGAAGGACCTAATCACAACTAAAAAAATTCCAATCCCTTACACAACTAATGACCTATGTAGAGTAAACACTAACTTGAATAAGATGCAAAAAAGAGACAGAAACTCAAGGTTCCTGAAATAAAACACAAAAGCTAACATCAATCACCAAATTGCACACAAGATACAAGTCACAAGGTAGATCCAAAGTCTGATATATTATGCTCCCATGGCGTTCGAGAAAAAGACTCTTAAAGAGATACAAAAAAATCACAAGCACAATGTGAAGGACATAATATGTCACATCACCTAGGCTCTCCCTATTCCCCCCACCTCCTGAATCAAGACAAATCCCATGAAAATAGGACTACATTTTGAAAAATGTTGGGTGGATGTGAACCAAATTATGAATAATGATGAACAACAGATACCCTAACTAGTACTGAGGGGGGGGGGGGGGGGGTGAATCAGTACATACAAAAACTTCTCCACAACTTATCAAGTTAAAACAATGCTAACCAATTGTCTTCATTACTAAACTTAACCATGGCAATACTGGTTAAACACAGTAAGACTTCAGACAACATAAACCGGGAAAATTGAACCCTTCAGATACATTCAATACTTGATAACTACTTCACCCATAAACATATACATGTGGTGTGTCAACAATATCATAACCATTAGCTCTGCATGCATAATCACTTAAATAAAGAGTACTTAATCATCACATGAAAAATGCACAACTCATGACACACAAATTTTTCACGTGGAAACCCAAATGGGAAAAACCACGGTGGGGATGAATACCCACAAGCTTGTTTTTTAACTCTTTTGAAGCTCACTCTGTTAGGAGCCTAGTCTGGTTAAAGACTTTACAATAAGGTTCTGCTAGGAATTGATCCTGGTAAAGATCACTCGGTTAAGGAATGACTATATACCCTATTAAAGGTTGAAACCTTGTTAAAGGTTACCTTGCTAGAGGATTTAAAAAAAACAATGAACTTGAGTAACCTGGTTAGAGGATTTACAGTAAGCCTATTAAAGCTACCCGACAAAGGGATTTTCCTTCTGTTGAAATGGTTAGAAGACAACAGGTAAAACTTTGATCTGATAACAACACTATATGCTAAGGCAAATCCTTTTCAATTCCTCTACTCTGCAATCACACTCTGCAGTTTTCTCTCACTGGTCTGGCAAATATCTCACAACTCTGCAATCACTCGAATACACACACAACATTTTCCAACAACTTAAAATAGCAAACATCATTGACCTTATAGACAACAATTAGGTCGGTAGCATAAACCCTAAGCATTTTAGGTTTACAATACAAGCGGTCCAATCCTGACTGTCCAAACACTTTGCATAGAGCAATACAATTTCAAATAGATCACAAGACAATTTGCATCATCCATTCTTCACCGCACATAGAAATCAGTAACTCATCACGCTTTTTTCTCATACCGCTAAGAAGAATGTTCATTCTTGAGGTAGACATTTAATGCAGTCGATCTTCACATGCAAGATCCTCAAGGAAATCCTTGACGTGCACAAAGCTGATGTGGCATCATGATATCATCTTCATCTCTTAGCTAACTCATCACAGGATGTCATCAGTTGCATCACACAAGCTGGATTGCCAAACCAGAAAACCTAAGGCTGAGACTACCAACCGGTAGTCACACGCAGTGAAACCCCGACACCGGTTCACTGCATCTCTTCATACCGGTTCACCAACTTCTTCCAATATGCATATCGGTTCACTTGCACTTATTGACATCAATGACAACATACATTATCATCATATGAACATGTCAGTTCATCATATGCCAACAATCTCCCCCTTTGGCATTGATGGCAATACTCAGTATAGCATTGCAACTGTAAACATCATAGATCAGTGTATCTGCATCATCAGATATCTTCTCCCCATACATCAGATATCTTCTCCCCCTTTGACAACAATGCCAAAGTGGAGGCACACGCTTCCATTCTCCACTATGCTGCTCCCCCTATGGAGTAGCATCCTTCAACACATCAATCCTGAAATATTTGACACTGTAGTACTTGACTGATGTGGAGCACACAACTTTAGTTGACTTGATGAAAGGGCAAAACCCCTAATTCACCTCTCAAATAGGTAAATGTAGTCTTCGTTAAGGGCTTAGTGAATATATCTGCTAGCTTCTCCTTGCTGGAAACATGTTCTAGTACAACCTCCTTATTCTGAACCTTCTCTCTCAAGAAATGATACTTGAGCTCAATGTGATTTGTTCTAGCATGCAATATCGGATTCTTGGAAATATTGATTGCACTAGTATTGTCACAAATTATACTCACCAGTTCAGATATAGGTACTTTGAAACCTTCCAATACATGTTTTATCCAAATTGCTTGAGTGCAGTTCATAAATGCTGCCACATATTTTGCTTCAGTTGTAGATTGAGAAGTATAGCTCTGCTTCTTGCTTGTCCAGGAGACTAGTCTTCCACCAAGAAAGAATGCTCCATCGGTTGTGCTCTTTCGATCATCTACATTACCTGCCCAATTGACATCAGTATATACTTTGAGATTAAAGTCACCATTATATGGATACCATAATCCATAGTCAACTGTTCCTTTCAGATATCTAAGAATTCGCTTGACAGCTACCAAGTGGGATTCTTTTCGACTTTTCTAAAAACGAGCTACTATGCCCACTACATGAGCAATATCTGGTTTGTTGTGCACCACATAGTGCAACTTATTGATCATTGATCGATACTCCTTCTCATTCACCAACAATGAATCATCTTCCTTAGTCAGTGTAAAGTCGGTCACCATCGGTGTACCAACCAGTTTACTCTCCTCCATGCCAAAGGTCTTCAATACCTCTTTGACATACTTGGACTGGGTAATAAAGATACCCTCTTTGATTTGCTAAATTTGTAAACCAATGAAGAACTTTATCTCTCCAATTAGAGACATCTCAAACTCTTTCTTCATTTCATCTACAAAAGCATGACTCATTTTATCATCTCCTCCAAAGATTATGTCATCTACAAATACTTCACAGATCAAAATCTGATCACCTTCAGATTTTAGGTAGATGTTGCTATCCTCACTTGTTCTTTGAAATCCTATCTTCACAAGATGAGAGTTTAACCTTTCATACCATGCCCTAGGTGCTTGTTTCAATCCATACAGGGCTTTGTGTAATCTACACACCATGTTACTATCTTCTGATAAGGCAAACCCATCCGGTTTCTCAATATAGACTTCCTCTTCTAGGATTCCATTCAAGAATGCAGACTTCACATCCATCTAATAAACCTTAAATCCCTTGAATTCTGCAAATGCAAGTAGCATTTGGACACCTTCCAGTCTAGCCACAAGAGCAAAGGTTTCTCCATAGTCTTCTCCCTCTTCCTGAGCATATCCTTTGCATACAAGTCTTGCCTTGTTCCTCACAACTATGCCTTCTTCATTTAGCTTATTCATGAAGATCCATTTGGTACCTATGACATTCTTGTGTTATGGTCTGGGTACCAAGGACCATGTTGCATTCTTTTCTATTTGGTCTAGCTCCTCTTCCATTGCCTTAATCCATTCTTCATCTATAAGTGCTTTTCTGGAAGTCTTGGGCTCCAATTCAGAAATCATGCAAGAGTTTTCTTTCACCTTTCTTCTTGTGAGTATCCCTGCATCTTTATCTCCTATGATTTGCTTCGGATCATGATGTAGTTTCGCATACCTAGGAATGACTCTAGTTGGTTCTGCTAGTTTTTCCTCTTCTTCTTCACCTACTGCAGCTTCTACCGGTATAGGAACACTAAGATCTTTACTTGTTTCTTTCTTAACCGGTTCCCAGAAGGCTATATCCGGTTCATCTTCCACTTCCTCATTGCAAGTTTCCCCAGGTTCCTCAAGGGATTCATCAACCCTGACAATGATACTTTCAATAATTTTCTATGTTCTATTGTTGTAGCACTTGAGAGCTTTGCTCTTAGTGGAATATCCCAAAAATATTCCTTCATCACATTTAGCATCAAACTTTCTCAGATGCTCACCTCTCTTGATGTAACACTTACTACCAAACACTTTAAAATAACTCATATTGGGAGTTTTCCCGGTCCAATACTCATAAGGGGTTTTAACTCTACCTTTCTTGATGAGTACCCGGTTCATAGTATAGACTGCAGTGCTCACCGCTTCTCTCCAAAAAGTGTGAGCAACCTTTCCTTGGATTATTATTGTTCTAGCCGCTTCAACTACAGTCCTGTTATTCCTTTCTACTATGCCATTCTGTTGTGGTTTCCTTGGGGCAGACAACTACCTCTTGATATCGCTATCTTCATAGTACTTGTTGAATTCATCAAAAGTGAATTCACCTCCTTGATCAGTTCTTAGGCATTTTATCTTTTGACCACTTTCCTTCTCTACTAATGCTCTAAAGACTTTGAACTTTCCAAATGCCTCAGACTTGTCTTTCAAGAATGTGACCCACATCATTCTTGAGCAGTCATCAGTAAGAATCATTAAATACCTATCTCCCTGAATACTTCTAGTTTTCATAGGACCACACAAATCAGTATGCACAAGATCAAGTAAGTTTTCTGCTGAAAAAGACTTACCTTTGAAAGTTGAGGAAGACATCTTCCCAAGTTGACATTCTCTGCACAAAGAATTATATGGTTTGTTCAGCAAAGGCAATCCTCTAACTGCCTTGATCTTACTAGCCTTTACAATATTATCAAAGTTCATATGACAAAGTCTCCTATGCCATATCCAACTGTCATCAAACTTCACCATTAGACACCAACTTATCTTGGCATTCAACTGAAACAAGTTACCTCTGGTCTGCTTACTGGTGGCAATAAGTTCACCACTTTTTCCAATTATACTGCAGACTTCGCCTTTGAACTGCAGAAGGAGTCCTTTATCATTTATTTGAGCAACACTCAACAGGTTATGCTTAAGACCTTCTACCCAGTAGACATCATTTGCACTGCTCCTTCCATTCAGTGAGATGGATCCTTTTCCTTTTACCAAGCATGGTGCATCATTGCTGAATTTGACAACACCTCCATCATATTCTTCTAGAGACAAAATGTTTTTTTGATCACCAGTCATGTGGTGAGAACAACCACTATCAATTATCCACTCATTAGAGTTGTCAATATGAGAGACAAGTTCTTTCTTGTCAGACACTTCTTCCTTTACAACTACAAACACTATGTCCTCATTGTCTTCATTAGTAACACCTTCATCCACTGCAACAAGACAATGTCTTCTATTTCCTCCTTTATACTTTCTAAACCTCTCCGGTTTATCCTTATTCTCATTGTTAGGACAGTTAACAGCTATATGTCCTATCTTATTGCAGGAAAAACATCTTAAAGGAAGCTTACCTCTGTATTTTCCAGTACCTTTTGGAAGTCTCTTGGCAAGAAGAGCTTCAAACTCCATCAGAATCTCTTCATCATCCATACCTCTGCTTTGCATGGATTCATAATTGGTACTTGCTTCTTTTCCTTCTCTGGTTGGTGCAACAGATGCTCTAAAAGCTGACTCAGTCTTTTGAACACTGCCATCATAGCTATTCAACTCATATGTAGTTAACTTTGCAATGATAGAGTCTAAGGATACCTTGGTTTTGTCAATAGACCTTAGTTCCTGAATAGCAGCAACTATGAATGGCCAAATGAGAAGAGAGAAGCCCTACTCTTAGAATTATGTAATTATTCACATGGAGCACTGAAGGAACAAATAGAATTGGGGGAACACAAATGAAAATTGGAATCTATGGGGGGAACCTTGTAGGGGTGGAATGAATGAATCTAAGCTTTAGTTCTCGGAATGAAGCTTGTTAGGAATCCGGCGGAACACGGACGGAGTGCCTTACTATCAACGGGGGCGGAATGAATCGTCCTAGTCAACCGACCTTACTATCAATAGGGCAATTCAGTGGGTTCAATGTGAGCGGAGTTAAGAATACCAGAATGTTCACCCTGAACAAATGTGGCCTGCTACTATAGTAATGGGGGTTTAATAATCACCCGAATGAATCACCGGAGCCCTACTATAACTACAAAGAGGGGGGGGTGGGCCCCTACTATTTATAGGGCGGGCTGGTCGGCTGACCCAACTGGATTCCCTCGGTGTCGATCGAGTGATTGATCTTGACAACACCGCTAACAACTTACCAACGCTTATTATAGCTTATTGTAGCGGGCTTACTAATTGAATAATTAATAAAGTGGGTGGGAGTTATAGTTCGCTAACAGATTAGCACCGATTGCCAAAACAAAACACTGCCTCCGAAACATGGGTGGGGATTAGCGGGATTGTTTCAATCATCACCGAGAAACATAAAACGTACCACCAATACACATATAGACACCGGGCCACCTCAGCACTAGAGTAGTGGCAGATTGTCCGCATTGGGCTAGCATCAGCGAGCAATCGGATGGTGCGGACCATCTCCGTGCATCATCCTTCCATCTGGTCTCATTCATCACTGCTCCTTCTATCCCATTCCCCAAAGACAAGGGACTGGTCTCATTCATCCCCGCCCCCACATCCATCTATAGTTACGGTGATTGCATCACCGCTCCATCCATTAATGCGATATGCCCTCTATAGAGTTCTTTTTAGGCCATCTATTAACGTGATACGCATGGCTAGGGTGGGTGGGAGGAGAGATGGGCTAGTAACGTAACATTATACGAATGGCATGCATGAGTAGACTGATGACTGCATGTGACATCTAGACTTTGGTGATCACTACACTCTAGATAGTGGTGATCACGCATCCATCAATCGCCACTCATGCTACGTTGCTATGATAGTATGGTTGGTCCATCCAATGAATAATTCAGCTATCTCCCTCAATCTCCTACCCAATCATTTCCCCTATCCAAACCACCATTAGTGTCGGGCCCCCCCACCGAGGTGGGTGGGAAGAGGAGAGGTAATGGGTGATGAATACTAAGAGGGGGGGGTGAATTAGTATGCCAAAAATCTTCTGTCTTAAACACTTTGCAAGACTAGCAGTAAACCGATAAAACAGTTTAACAGGCAAACCAGTTAACAAACATGCAAACCAAATAGCTAATAATGCATTTACCCACATAAGCACAAACACCATAACAAAAGATATTTTGACGTGGAAACCCAAATGGGAAAAACCACGGTGAGATGGAACTCACAAGTCACTATCTACATAATAGGAACCAGACCGGTTAAAGTCTTACAATGTTCTTTACCAGAACAGATCCTGTTAGGAATCTCAATCTCTGTTAGGAGACAAGTCCTATTAAAGACTACCTTGCTAGAGGATTTTAGATCCATAGATGTGAACTACCTTGTTAGAGGATTTACAAGAGGCTTTTGGGCCTACTCGGTTAAGGGCTACAAACTTGTCAAAGATGTGAGTAATCAACAAGTGTTTGATCTAGCTAATAGCACAGACTGCTCGGTTAGATCCTTGATAGCTCGTTCTTAATGCACTATAGCATTACTTCAGTCTTCTACACATTCATAATCTCTCCAACTCCTCAACCACCTTAAACCCTAGCCACAATATCAACTTTCGCAACAACAATAACAACAACCTAAAACCCTAGACATGATGTCCTTATAAAGGAAACTGATTTCATGTCGGTCCAATAGAATTACATTACAATTTCCTAGGTTCAATGAACCTGGACATACTAGGTAACATGTCACAAAAAGCATCGCTACAGTGTCGGCACCGTCAAACAATCGGTGGGTGGTAACTCATCACAAAGTATTACTGGTTCATGCAAAATGCCGGTTGCCGGTTTGACAAAAATGAAGACTGGTAGAAATGTGTTATACCGCTTTAATCCCTCATACTGCTTGAGGTCAACATGCCGCTTCAGACCGGGAAACACATTCTACAAAACATCAATAGTCTAAAAACTATAATACAACATACCGGTTGGAACAAATACCGGTTGTACTCTAACTCATACATATAAAGAGAATCTCAATGCAAGTGTGTGTCCATCAATGACAATCACAACATAAACATAAAAAATGCCAACAATCTCCCCCTTTGGCATTGATGGCAACACTTAGGAAAATAAAATTTTGACATCTAAGTGTTTTACAACAAAATCATGCCATTAGCAAAATTGCTCCCCCTAAGCATATACACTATCCCTTTGACAGTACAATGTATAACAATTTTGCATAAAGAGCATAAACATTGAGATATATAGAGCATATAATCAAAATTTGATTACCAGATACTTCACCCAATAGAATTCTTCTCCCCCTTTGCCAACAATGACAAAGTACAGCTTAACAACCCTGTTTTCATTTGATATATTAAAAAAAATAATAAAAGTTTATGACAACAGGGAGTGATACTTGTCAAAAATAGATTTAAAGTCCTGCAAGAATTGTTTCATCGACAAAGACCAGGACTCAAGTAGGGAGGTAGCTACTTCTTGCTGTGTCTGCATCTGGGAGACCCGTTCTTCCATGGCATCAATTGTGCTCATTTCCTGTGTAACAGTTAAGGCATCCAGGTTCAGATAGCACTTCTGAAGAATTTGCAAGCATGGGAGTAGAACCAGTTGTAGCTCCTGCAAATCTCTAGACCGAGTGCTGATCTCTTGCTCCATTTTCGATGACTGGATGTGAAACCAGTGAACAGTTTGCCCATAAGTTGTGAAGGAATCATAAGGTGGCTTGAATGTGCTCAAGTAGGACTGCAAGTCCTTTTCAATTTTTTGCTTCTGAGCTAGCACATCATCATAGAATAGATGGGGTTGGCAGATTTTGTTGAGTAGCAGATTCCCCTCATTTAGAGCATCCCTTATATCCTTTTGTCCTTTCTTCAGTTCAGTCCAAAGCTCATTCAACTTCTTCACTAGAGCTATATTAAGAGCTTTTTGATGCTCCTTCTTGACATTAGCCTCTGCTGCCTCTTCAAGGCTCTGCACCTGATCATCTACTACTGTGCATAGGAGCTTAAGTCTATCTAGTGATGAATCGATGTTTGGAAGATTTGTACTAGGTATCAAACCGGTAAGCGTATCCACAGCTGCTTGGATTACATCCTACTCCTTCTTCGGTCAAATGATTTCAAGGTGCTCTTGAGCTACCTTAATGCTCTGCATTAGCTCCATTTTACTTGCAGACTGGAGATCAATTAGACTGGTGAGATCACCTGGTTTATCTTGACTCCCAATTGCCTTCGGAGTCTCCATCTATGTGTTCTTCACCACTTCTCCTGCCTTGTCCTCTTCCGCTTTCTTCTTCTCCGCTTCTCTCCTCTTCTTTGCTTCCTTGTCCTCCTCAACCTTTTTCTTTTCTGCTTCCTTCTTCTTCTCCTGTTCCTTATCTTCTTCTTCCTTCTTTTTCCTCTCTGCTTCCTTCTTCTTCTTCTCCTCCTCTTCATCTTTCTTCTTTTTCTCCTCTTCATCCTTCTTCTTCTTCTTCTTCTTCTCCTCTTCATCCTTTTTCTTCTTTTCTTATTCTTCCTTTTTCCGCTTCTCTTCTTCTTCCTTTTTCCGCTTCTCTTCTTCATCCTTCTTCCTCTTCTCTTCTTCATCCTTCTTCCTCTACCCGACCTCTTGCTTTGCCGCTTCCTGTCTGTCCTCAGCTTTCTTCTCCTGTTCAGCCTGTTGCTCTTGTCCTGTTGCCTCAGATGGTATCTCTTGGGTAACATCTTCTCCGTCCAGGGCATCAACATCAATAGTGTCGACCGGTTCATCAATCGGATTTCCTTCACCATCAAGTACTTCACCTAGTTTGGATATAACCGGTTCTTTCTCAGCTTGTCGGTTGGCTTCAGCCACTCAATGCATCTTCAAAGCATCTAGAGCACGAGTGTGTGTATCCTTGAGCACTTCCTTACCTTTTCCTTCTAGTAACAGGAGTCTTCTTCTTCTCATGAAGAAAAGACCTTTGTATTTGTTCATTACATCGAACAGTTCCGAATTTGATACATCAGGAAAGTGTTCAACAAAAACTTTTTCTCTCATTTCCTGTTCCTGCTTTATGGCAATACGCCATTTATTGCCTAAGGACTTATACAAAGAATCCGGTGTTTCAGATCTAATTTCTGAAGGGGACCGGTCATTAACACATAAATATTGAATTATTTCTTTTTCCACCGCCTCCTTTTCATCATCATTAAAGTCATCAAAATAATCAATTAAATCATTCAATACTTTTCTCCTAATGTTTTTGATAGTTCTTTGACAATGTGTCAAAGGTTTGTAGGAGGAGATATCAATATTTACCGATGCAGATGATGTCGGTTCATCCTTTGTCTTCCTCTTTGCTTGATGTGTTTTCTTTGGCTTTTCCTCAAACAAGGTTTCTTCTGAGTCTGGAGAGGTGTTCCTTGTCTTCCTCTTTCTCTGGAATACTTTAGCCTATGTAGCTTCCGATTTTTTCTTGGCTGGTGACCGCTTGGTCACTTTTGGAGTTCCAGTAGTAACCAGTGCGGATGCTGCAGGCACTGCCTTTGCCTTCTTCACTACCAGTTCCTTTTCTTTCATTGTTGGTGGTTCCTCAACCGATGCTATCCTCTCTAGGTAGGTGTCGGTTCTCTTTGCCTTAGGATCAAGCGGTGAGGCAATAAGGGTAGAGGCATAGCCTTCCAGCATATCGTACATCACCTCATAGCCCATTGGCTCCACTTCTTCCTATCTAGGCTCAACAACCTCCATTATGCATTTATCTACTTGGATGGTGAAGCAGATGTCGTCTTCATATTTCTTGACGATGTCACCTGATATCCTCACTCTTTGGCTCATCTTCCTTCTGAACTCATCAAAATACTTGTTCAGAATATCAGGGTAACCAGTTCCAAGTGCTTCAATGATTTCCTTGATTTTCTTGGTTACCGATTGGTCACCAGACCACTAAACATCTCCTACTCCTAGAAAGTAGCCTTGGAAATAGAAGAACAACCCAACCAGTAGTTGTCCAAATTTGAACCTAAGTGCATTATCCTGTTTAATCGCCTTCAGATTCAATAGGAGTTGTCTCTGCATACTGGTGCACAGATCAAATGATGCATCCTCCTTTATCATTCGGTAAGTGGCATTTACCGCTGCAGCAGATACAGAGTTAGTCCTGCTGGCTGAGAATGTTCGGTATCCAATCACCATACACGCATACTTCACCAGATCATCCTTGATAGAATTTACTATCATGCCTCGTGAATCGCTTGTTGAACCGGTGAGCTTGGCCATTTCATTTTTTCTTATCGTTCTTAGGGCTGGCACTTCCCTTGTGTTGTAAAATCCGGTGACTGCATGAATTGCCTGTGGCATGATGTCATGTGTTCTTTCCAGGTACATCTTATCACCAAGGACTCTGCTCAGAATGATCCTTATATGATCTTCTGTGAAATCTTCTAGGAAGTAAACAATATTGTGGAGCCTTTTCTTCTCCAAAATATTAAACTCCAGTTTGATCTTCTTATCTTTACCGCAAAATAAACCTAACTGGGTGTGGATAGCTAGAGACCCTAGGTCTTCTATTTTGCAATCTATGTAGTCAGAAATTCCCTCTTCTACTATCACACCAGTTGAAACTTGTGATAGGGCATTATACTTGGACTTTCGTTGAATAAAATTTGCAGACTCGACAGATACACTAGAACTGGTATGAGATGCGGAAGCCATGATAGAAATCTTAAGAACTCGAGAAATACCTTTTGAAACACTTGAAATTAGGGCTTGCCGATTCTTCTTCACTTCACACTCCGTTGGTTTCTAAATCACCACTTTGAGTTCTCCACTTGGCTGTTTCCAGTTTGAATTTGAATCTCCTTCACAGTTTCTCAATTTCTCAAAATCTCTGCTCAAATCGCCTTTTTGTCGCTTTGCTCTTTGAAAAAAATTTCTTCGCTTGAAAACTGATAGTGAGAAATGATTTGTAAAATGCTTTTAAACATATTCCTCACTTACCATCATTAATGCTCTTTCATTAGGGCGTAAAACCTAATTTGCCTTTTTACCATTTCCGGTCTTTTGCCAGATGACAGGTATAACATACCGGTTAAGGTCTTTTACCGGTGTAAACCGGGGGTTCGAAACATTTTGCCGTTTGCTCACCCTTAAGATTTTCTGAAGTTCAGTTTGTCGGTTTCATGATTTCACACTAGGTGCAGAAACCGGTTCCTCTTGTAACACTGCTGGTTTCTCCTTCTAGATTTTGTTCATGTCCACTTGAATAGTGTCAACATCAATGTTTCCTTCCGGAGTGACCGGTATATCATCAGATATGCTCTTTCTTGATCTGCAGAATCTAGCAATGTGACTCGGTTTGTTGCAGTGATAGCAGACCAATCCAGGTGCTCTCCAAGGTCCATTGTTCATGTTTCCATTCTTCCTTTTGCATGTTGCAGCAGTATGACCATGACCATGATAGATCATACAATTAGCTCTCCATCCGATTGTCGCTTGATAACCACCGCTTCTTGGCTGATGATTGAAGGCATTAAACCGGTTGTGATTCTGGTTCACAAAAGGTTCAGTACCAACTCTTTGGGTCCTCTGAGGATATCTTCTAGTGTTATTCATAACAGACTTGCATTCAGATGCTCTATGCCCATAGTTGTTGCATCCATAATAGTTACCATCAAATCTATAGGATCTAGGCTTATCATTTAGAAAATAAGGAAAATTGTTGTAAGCCTTACTCCTACACACATTTGCAGTATGTCCTTCTTTAAGACAGTTGAAACAAACAGGTTTAAACTTTTTCTTACCTTTATCCTTTGATGTCGGTTGTTTCTTTGATGTTCCAACATTTGTACCAGAGGTCTCACCTTCCTCATGACCATAATAACCAAGTCCATTGGTATTCTTGACCGGTTTGGCAGATTCAAGCTTTTTCTCTAGCTTGACAGTACTCTTGCTGAACTTGGCAAGTATTTCCTTTGACTCAGAGAGTTCTTTGGAAATAGCAACATTTGTTTCCAATAGGTTTTCATTCTTAGAGATGGCAGTGTTCAGTTCTCCTTGCATGTCTTCCTTTTCCACTTTTCTTGCATGGAGTTGAGCATTTAGGGCACTTATCTCTTGTTTCAGCTTGGAGATCTCATGATCTCTTTCTTTCACTAGGTCTTCAGCTTTTCTCCGATTCTCAAGCTCTTGACACATCTGAATAGTCAGTCCTTCCAACTCCTTTCTCAGGTTGGAGTTTGATTCATTCAACTTATTTACTTCAGCAATTAGGGCTTCCATGTCTGCTTCATCTAAAGAGCTATTTTTAGATAGCTCCATCAACTTTTCTGCATGTTCTCTTATTTTTGCTTGAGATGCCTTGTATTTGACCATAAGATCATCATAGGCTTTCTCAGACTGAGTGAGCTGGTGGGTAAGTTCCCTCAATGTGTATTCCCCCATATCTCTTTCCAAGTGGTTAAACTTATAGAAAGGTTGGCTCTGATACCAATTGATGAATATTAAGAGGGGGGGGTGAATTAGTATGCCAAAAATATTCTTCCTTAAACACTTTGCAAGACTAGCAGTAAATCGGTAAAACAGTTTAACAGACAAACCAATTAACAAACATGCAAACCAAATAGCTAATAATGCATTTACCCACAGAAGCACAAACACCATAACACAAGATATTTTGACGTGGAAACCCAAATGGGAAAAACCACAGTGAGATGGAACTCACAAGTCACTATCTGTAGAATAGGAACCAAACCGGTTAAGGTCTTACAGTGTTCTTTACCAGAACAGATCCTGTTAGGAATCTCAATCTCTGTTAGGAGACAAGTCCTATTAAAGACTACCTTGCTAGAGGATTTTAGACCCACAGATGTGAACCACCTTGTTAGAGGATTTACAAGAGGTTTTTGGGCCTACTCGGTTAAGGGCTACAAACTTGTCAAAGATGTGAGTAATCAACAAGTGTTTGATCTAGCTAATAGTATAGACTGCTCGGTTAGATCCTTGATAGATCATTCTTAATGCACTATAGCATTACTTTAGTCTTCTACACATTCATAATCTCTCCAACTCCTCAACCACCTGAAACCATAGCCACAATATCAACTTTCGCAACAACAATAACAACAACCTAAAATCCTAGACATGATGTCCTTATAAAGGAAACTGATTTCATGTTGGTCCAATAGGATTACATTAAAATTTCCTAGGTTCAATGAACCTGGACATACTAGGTAATACGTCACAAAAAACATCGCTACAGTGTCGACATTGTCAAACAATCGGTGGGTGGTAACTCATCACAAAGTATTACCGGTTCATGCAAAATGCTGGTTGCCGGTTTGACAAAAATGAAGACTGGTAGAAATGTGTTATGCCGCTTTAATCCCTCATACCGCTTCAGATCGGGAAACACATTCTGCAAAACATCAATAGTCTAAAGACTATAATACAACATACCAGTTGGAACAAATACTGGTTGTACTCTAACTCATACATATAAAGAGAATCTCAATGCAAGTGTGTGTCCATCGATGACAATCACAACATAAACATCAAAAATGCCAATAATGGGGGCCCTACGGAAGCCCTACTCTATAATGGTGGGGGGGTTCGATCCAGATAAGGAGTCTCGGGGGCATGGTCCCCCCCTGGGCTACTCGAGATGGGGCAACCCGACAAAAAAGGTATGGAGGTAGGGCATTTGAGAGGATACAACATAGGGAGAGAGGAGGTGATCAAAATCATAGTCCATATAGCTATGCCCTATACTTGCCACAAGCTGATTCCCTTCAAATAGTAGGGGGGGTGGGTTTCTAAAGTTGCCCAAATAAACTATAGGCCCCCGAAGGAGAGCTTTGACAAAAGAATATAGCTTGGGACAAGATGGTCGAGCCCTATATATAAAGGAGGCCCCCCCCCACCCCGCTACTAATAGCTAGTTAGTTATAGTAGGGGCGTAATATCTCAGTTTGTCAGGCCGTCAAGAAAATAAAGATGGGGTTGGGGGTGGGCATGTGTAGTATAGAATTTTGTTGGGCTTGTTTTCACCCCATATGCGGAGCACAATGAAGAGGGTAGGCGAAATAAAGAGATGGTCTATATTGGAAGGCCATCCCATCCCACATTGTCATGGGCTCGTTTTGCAGTAATGTCCAGAGGGCCTAATTTGATCAATGTTTTAGAGGAGGTGTGGGCAGGACCCAAAGGGAAAAAGTCATTGGTCACTTTTGACCCCATATGCGGAGCACTTTTTGTGAATTCCGATAGCTCCTCGACTGCTAGTATAGTTGGAAATTACTATGGGTCGGTTTGACAGTCATATGCGGAGGGAAAAATGCTCCATTCCGCATAAGAGCTCCCCAAAGCTAAACACACCCCCGGTAGGTTTTACACCCATGTCTGCAAAGAAGAGCACCTTTGTATCATTTTTTATCTGGTCCCAAAGCGTGGAGAGTCATGAGTAACAAGAATCTACCTCATCAATTAATCAGTGAAAAGGCGAATGCCCCACCTACCCCCCCACTCCCCAATATAGTAGGAGGTAGATTCTATTTGTGGGAGGCTATAGAGTTGGGCCTTAGGTTCAATTAATTCAGGATTAATTAACTTGCTAGAGTAGGAGAGGTTAGAATACACTAGAATAAGCTAGAATAAGGGGGGGCAGTCATGTCCACGAGACTTTTGATACCTGGTACCAAGGCTCAATTCCGTTGGGCTGGTCCAGGAGGGAGGGCCAAACTTTCTTGCCTTCTTTAGATTGGAAAATCGAGCCAAAAACGAGGGAGGGAACCCAGACCAGAGAACAAAGAGTTATTGTCGGAAGGAAGGCAGGACAAACCAGAGAACAATAGGCCAGTCAAGAGAACAGAAAATGGATGTTGATTTGAAGAACTAACTGGCTACCGGTTGGGCCTAACTCACTATTAGAACTATCCCTCAGTGGCTAGCCATGTTACTTATATAGCCTTCCTCCCTTCTTTTATCACCCTTCTTTTATCAGGAGGCCTTCACTGAACACCCCTTGTTGCTTATCCGATCCTATCCTCACCCTCGGGTTCCCCTACTATTCTATGGGATCGATCTTGATCTCCGAGAAGATAGTTGACTGAATGAAGCTAGGCTATAGGTAGTGGGAATTCCAGATCGGTGTAAGGGTAGTGGGAATTCCAGATCAGTGGATTGATCGACCGGTTGCCCATTCAAATAGTAGGGCCCGAAGTTAGGATAGGCCATAGTAGGATAGGTAGTTCACCCCTAGGGAATTGTAGTCGGTAGAAATGTTGAGCCGCCCTGCCTTTAGTTAGGTGTTACCATCAAGAGTAGGTGGGGCATCGGTCAGCTTCCCCGGGCTAGCTAAAGTAGTTAGGTCTAGCTAAGTATTACTCCTCGATCGGGGGTGAGGGTTAGGGGACTTCTATTTTGTTTGGTTGGAATAACCCTCCCTTTTTCCTACCTTATAGTAATTCAACTCCCAAGTAGGTTGGACCAGATGGTAACACTTTCACTTGTCCTCCCACCCACCCCAACATATATAGGGCCCATCCAAGGAATTTTTGAGCCGATGGGGCAGTCCAAGACAATGAAATGTAGTTGCCTTCCTTTGCTGCTAGCAAATGGAGTTGGTGCTGCCTGCTGGCCCTACAATTCTATGGGGTTGGACTTCCTTCCGAACAAGAAAAAGGCCTTTCCACTATCAATGCATAGCAGTTGTTGAAAGGTACGAGCTTAGTCTGAATCAAAATTATAGGGGTACACGAGAGTCAAGGAGTTTGAGAAACAAAGCAGAACGTCATTGGCCTGTTGTTTATAGCTTCCGACTGGAATTATGGATAATGAAAAGGTTAAAGCTGAATGGTCTCACCTTCAACCATCCTCATGTCTTCAAATTTTCCTCTAAGGCTCTCTTCCTTAGCTTTCTTTACATGCTCATGACCAGCATAAATAGTTTCTAATGTGTCCCATACATCTTTAGGAGTGTCCTTATCTTGTACATCAATGAACTCAATATCAGACAAACTGCTAATAAGGGCTTCCATGACTTGCCCATTTTCTTGAATCTCGCTTTTCTGATTATCGGTTAAAGTGCTAGTGGGAATTGCATAGACATTCTCAACATAGCTCTAGTGTTGAGCACCCAAACTATTGATATAGATCTTCATTCTATCCTTCCATATTTTGAAGTTATCTCTATTGAACTTCGGACATTCCCTCTTCATCATTAAGGCAAGATCTTTTACCTCAAGCGGTTAAGCTTATATCATCGAGGACCTGGAGTTGCTCTGATACCAGTTGATGAATAATGATGAACAACAGATACCCTAACTGGTATTGAGAGGTTGGGGGGGTGAATCAGTACATACAAAAACTTCTCCACAACTTATCAAGTTAAAACAATGCTAACTGATTGTCTTCATTACTAAACTTAACCATGGAAATATTGGTTAAACACAGTAAGACTTCAGACAACATAAACTGGTAAAAATGAACCCTTCACATACATTCAATACTTGATAACTACTTCACCCATAAACATATGCATGTGGCATGTCAACAATATCATAACCATTAGCTCTGTATGCATAATCACTTAAACAAAGAATACTTAATCATCACATGAAAAATGCACAACTCATGACACAAATTTTTCACATGGAAATCCAAATGGGAAAAACCATGGTGGGGATGAATACCCACAAGCTTTTTTTTGAACTCTTTTGAAGCTCGCTTTGTTAGGAGCCTAGTCCGGTTAAAGACTTTACAATAAGGTTCTGCCAGGAACCGATCCTGTTAAAGATCACCCGGTTAAGGAATGGCTATATACCCTGTTAAAGGGTGAAACCATGTTAAAGGTTACCTTGCTAGAGAATTTAAAGAACTCAATAAACTTGAGTCACCTAGTTAGAGGATTTATAGTAAGCCTGTTAAAGCTACCCAACAAAGGAATTTTCCTTCTGTTGAAATGGTTAGAAGACAATAGGTAAAGCTTTGTTCTGATAACAACACTATATGCTAAGGCAGATCCTTTACAGTTCCTCTACTCTGCAATCATACTCTGTAGTTTTCTCTTACTGGTTTGGCAAGTATCTCATCACTCGGATACACACACAACATTTTCCAACAACTTAAAATAACAAAAATCATTGACCTTATAGACAACAATTAGGTCGGTAGCATAAACCCTAAAATCTAAGCATTTTAGGTTTACAATACAAGCGGTCTAATCCTAACCGTCCAAACACTTTGCATAGAGCAATACAATTTCAAACAGATGACAAGACAATCTGCATCATCCATTCTTCACCACACATAGAAATTAGTAACTCATCACGCTTTCTTCTCATACCGCTAAGAAGAATGTTCATTCCCGAGGTAGACATTTAATGCAATCAATCTTCACATGCAAGATCCTTAAGGAAATCCTTCACATGCACAAAGCTGACATGGCATCACGATCTCGTCTTCATCTCTTAGCTAACTCATCACAGTATGTCATTGGTTGCATCACACAAGTTGGATTTCCAAACCGGAAACCCTAAGGCTGAGACTACCAACCGGTAGTCACACTCAGTGAAACCCCGACATCGGTTCACTGCATCTCTTCATACTGGTTCACCAACTTCCTCCAATCTGCATACCGATTCACTTGCACTTATTGACATCAATGACAACATACATTATCATTATATCAACATGTCGGTTCATCATATGCCCACACAAAATTCTCCAAAAAGAGGTCCTTAACAGCTCCAACAAGTGTGAAAGACTTGTCACATGACATACTCCTAGTGACAACTCAAAATAACTCAAAGAATCTCTAAAAAGACTCAAATGAGTCATCAAGTTGACTCAAAGTTCAAAATAACTCTAAAACATGTGGCAAAACAAAAATGCCACCATTATATCTCAAAGTCTTCACAAATTTTGGAAACTCCTCCTTCAACTCAAAACCTCTCCACTTGGCAAAAATAAAGATGCCACATCTCCCCCTTTATATGTTGGTATTATGGATAACTTCATCATGTGTTGCATTAGTTTTGTCATTGATGTCAACACCTATCTTCTTAGAGGTCTACGTTATTGATTTGGCACTCTGGTTATATTGGTTTATTGTTGAACTGACACATTGTGGTCCCGACATGGTTAGTGGCTTATGCACAGTCACCGGTATATGTTCACCGGTAGGATATATTGTTCACCGACCGTGATAATAAATTGTTATCATCTGAAGATCATTTGGTTATGTCAAAGACATGGATTGGATGTTTGGATTTGGTGTTTTGCTTATTGGACTAATCGGGTTCACATATTTGCCTTAACTAGAAGATAGGTCTAGGGTATGGACCAGTACAAGATATCATATTCCAGATCAGCACGACACGTTTTAGAAATGGTTTATTGATTGGATAATGTGTAAATTTATTGAAGCTAACATATTGTATCGCATCAAGACTTTTTTATAATTGATTCAAATGTAATATCTTTAGTGAGCCGACCTTATCATTTGGTCTTAGGTTTTGTATAAATAATTGTAAGATCTTATTGAAGATCATATTATGAGTGTGTGCGAATATTGAAGATCATTGAAGAGCAAAAATAAGAAGATCCTTGTCTGAATCACGCATATATTATCTGAAGGTTGAAGGAAAGGTTATGAAGGTGTTTGGCACTCATGGTCAAAGCTTAAACCGATACTGAATCCAACATTGTAGATGCTATTCTGAAGCAATACATTTTTATTGGATTTAACCATCCAATTGTAGTCAGTGTGACTCCTATTTTGTGATTGAGCAATGAGCTTTAGGCGGTTAGACTATTTCTTGCATTTGCAGCTCATAAGAACTATAAAGTGTATCAGATGGTTGTAAAATGTGCATTTTTGAATGGAGATCTTGAAGAGGAAGTTTACATGGAGCAACCTGATGGGTTTTCATTGACAGATGATAAGGATATGGTTTTTAGATTAAGGAAAGCTTTATATGGATTGAAGCGAGCTCCCAGAGCTTGGTATGCTAGATTGGATAAATATCTTTTAAAGCTTGGATACACAAAAGGTAATGCTGACAGTATTTTGTATTACAAAATCACCAATGATGACATTTTGGTTATTGAAGTATTTGTGGATGATATCATTTTTGGAGGTGAAGATGAGTTATGTAAAGACTTTGCTAACAAGATCCAGAAAGAATTTGAAATGTCTATGATTGGAGAGATAATTTTTTCTCTAGGTTTGCAGATTTCTCAAACAGATAAAGGTATATTCATATGTCAAACAAAATACTTGAAGGAACTTTTGAAGAAATTTGGTATGGAAAACTCCAAACCGGTAAGAACTCCTATGACTACAACAAATAAATTGACATTAAAGGATGATTCAACTCCTATAAATCCGACAAGGTACAAATCTATGATTGGAGGATTACTTTATTTGACACAAACCAAACCTGATATAATGAATGCAGTGTGTATTGTATCTATATTTCAAAGCAATCCTAAAGAAAATCATGAAAGTGCAGTAAAAAGGATTTTCTGGTACCTACAAGGTACAACAAATCTTGGTTTATGGTATCCTAAGAATGACAATTTTGAGTTATGTGCATATACAAATGCTAATTGGGTAGGAGATATAGATGACAAAAATAGTACCACTGGCGGTACATTCTTTCTTGGTAGAAGGTTAATTTCATGGATCAGTAAGAAGCACACTTGTACATTATTATCTACAAGAAAAGCAGAATATGTTGCAACAACAACTAATTGTACTCAGGTATTATAGATTAAGCAAATGTTGAAGGATATAAAGGTAAAATTCAATACAATGGTAAATATTTATTATGATAATTCAATAGCAATTGATATATCAAAGAATCTGGTATTTCACTCTAAAACAAAGCATGTTTCTATTAAGTATAATTTTTTGAAAGAGAATGTTGAAGCAAATGAAGTGAGATTGGTTTATGTGAATACTAAAGAGAAAATTGCAGATATCTTTACAAAGCCTTTGCCTAAGGAAACATTTGAATATCTCAGAGAGTAGCTTGGGGTAATTTCCCCACCAACAGAGACTTGAATGATGAAGATTGACATCAAACCAGCAGGGACTAATAGAAATCTTTTTCTGACTTTGATGAAGGAGAGCTACTGCTCAGGGGGAGTAGTTAGCTGTATGTTATGTTTTGATTCTTAACTGCTTTGGCATTTGATGTCAAAGGGGGAGAGATATCTATGGAAAAACTTTGTACTTTGGGGAGAGATGTATTTTGGTTTTGATTTTTGGTATTGATCTATTTTGGGAGATTGTTGGTTTTTGGCATTCTGTTTTTGGCAATTAGATGTTTTTCCATCTAGTGTTTCCATCAATGCCAAAGGGGGAGATTGTTGGCATTATGGATGACTTCATCATGTGTTGCATTGGTTTTGTCATTGATGTCAACACCTATCTTCTTGGAGGTCTACATTGTTTATTTGGCACTCTGGTTATATTGGTTTATTGTTGAACCGACACATTGTGGTCCCGACATGGTTAGTGGCTTATGCATAGTCACCGGTATATGTTCACCGACAAGATATATTGTTCACTGATAGTGAAGATAACTTGTTTTTTCAGGAGATCATTTTGTTATGTCGAAGAAATGGATTGGATGTTTGGATTTGGTGTTTTTCTTATTGGAATAATTGGGTTCACATATTTGCCTTAACCGACAGATAGGTCTAGGTTAGTACAAGATATCATATTCCAGATCAGCACGACTCGTTTTGGAAATGGTTTATTGATTGGATAATGTGTAAATGTATTGAAGCAGACATATTGTATCGCATCAAGACTTATTTTATAATTGATTTAAATGTAATATCTTTAGTGAGCCGACCTTATCATTTGATCTTAGGTTTTGTATAAATAATTATAAGATCTTATTGAAGATCATATTATGAGTGTGTATGAATATTGAAGATCATTGAAGAGCGAAAATAAGCAAATGCTTGTGCAAATCATGTAGATATTATCTGAAGGTTGAAGGAAAGGTTATGAAGGTGTTTGGCACTCATGGTCAGAGCTTAAACCGGTACTGAATCCAACATTGCATATGCTATTCTGAAGTAGTACATTGTTATTGGATTTAACCATCCAATGTTGGCAATATTTCATTATAACAGACAATGAAAGATTGTTGGCATTTCATAAGGATATTGAGAAGGTTGTTGATGATTATGGATATAACTGATTAAGGATGTTTTACTATCTTGATATTATTATTTTGTCATTGATGTCAAGAAATTGATTTTCTAATTCAGTATGATGTTGCCATATCTTGAGAAGTATGATATGAAGATTATAAAGATGTTGGTAAAAGACACAGGAAAAAATATGATGAATAAGGGGATGAATAAGGTATTCAATGGGCAACTAGTACCGAGTCAGACAATGATGAGATCATGATGTTTTAGATTATTTTAACATCATACATATGTTGTAAAATGTAAAGGTTAATACTATACTATGTTATCAAGCAAAGAACCTAGTCGGTAAACCCTAAGGTTATCGCTATCGGTTAATGAAGGCGGAATGTCTACTGAGTGAAGTTTAGTATTCACTGAGTTGTTACCGAGCTATAACATAATGCATTAAATGTTTACATGTGTTATTTAATGAAGGAAGCTGATGAGTTGGAACTGATTAAATGATTGGTGAGCCGTGAATGAAGTTTGTTAACGAATCTAAGACAATGAAAAGTCGACATGAAGATCTACAGCTCAAATTGAACCACAATACCCTAGCATAAGTTCCAAGACTAATATGCAAGTTCCAAGGTGGGGTAAAATGTTTTCAGATCAAAATATGCATTGAAATTGGACAAGATCAAAGATATGATGGCTATGATTGATCATGGGAAATGTGATCAAGGAGATTAAGTGGTTACCTAATTGTTTATAAATAGGAAACTGTTGATAAACAATGGATGCGGGCAAGTGTATGCACATGGATGCTACATAGTGATTACCGAGCATAGAAGCTTGAAGACCTGTTTGAATAATAGAGTATAGAAGCCCAACAGATAGACAAGATTAGTTCTATGTCTAGATTGTATTGAACAAATAGGAATCTGCTTTAGCATTTTAGATGTGAAGTTGCAGATAGATTGTATTACTGTTATTTTGTGAAAGTGACAGAAAATCTCTTAACCGAGTGGACTTAATAGTCTTATTTGTAAAACCCTCTAGCAAGGTGACATTCTGATTGAGTGTTTGAAATCCTTTAACAAGGTCACTTCTAACAAAGTGAAGATCCTAACAGATCTGAGGGAAATCCCTTAACCGGGTCACATCTAGCAATGTGTTTGTAATCTTTAACATGATTTGCTTTTAACCGAGCATACTCTAGAAGAGTATATTTCTTAGTGGGTCTGAAATCCCACAGTGGTTTTTCCCTATTTGGGTTTCCACGTTAAATCTGGTGTTATGAGGTTTATGATGTTTATATGCTTTTGAGTTTGCATGTTTAACAATTTTGGTTATATTACTGAAGTATATGTTACCGAGGTTGAATCTGATGTTTTTATGGATGATTAAGTTTGTATGATTCACCCCCCTCTCATCTTGTTGGTTATTGGATCTATACTTATATTAAGTATCAGAATTATCAATTGGTATCAGAGCTTTGGACTCCGGAAGGAAAGTTTAAAGGCACTTGAGTTAAAGATCCAAAGATGTATAAGAGGGATGCACCGAAGCTGAACAAGTCAAGTTTCTCTACATGGCAGAAAAGGATGAAGCTACATCTATCAGGAGTTAGAGAATATGTTGTATACTATCTGGAGAATGATTTTGTCACACCGAGCACCTATCCATTGACTATGGAAGAGATAAAGGTAAAGCAAGAACATATTCAAGCAATGATTGAAATAACATCTGCATTGACCGATTCAGAGTTTAATGATCTAGAAGGTTGCAATGATGCAAAGGCAATGTGGGATAAGCTCATATCAGTATATGGAGGAGATGAACATGTTCAAAGAGAAAAAGAAGATAGTCTAAGAGGAAAAATTGAATCTATGAGGATGAATGAAGGTGAGAACATAACTCAGTACAGTACAAGACTAAAGGAGATTGTCAATCAAATCAAAGGAGCAGGTGGAACTATTGAAGAAAAGGATATAACAAGTAAGTTGTTAAGAACCCTTCTACCAGCTTATGCAATTCAAGTATCTGCAATCAATGAATTGAGGTCTGTACCTAATATGCCAGTTTCTTTAGATACTACTATTGGTAAGCTACATGCATTTGAGTTAAGTAATTTTGATAACAGTGGATCTTCGGTAAATAAAGTTGAATCTACATTTATTTCTTTTCATCTTGATGAATCTAATGATTTCAATGAAAGAAAGTATAAGTACTCTAAAGGAGATCACAGTGGAGCAAGTGAAAGATTTCACAAGAATATGGAGGCAGTACACAAACTATATGAGGAAATCAGAAAGCAAGAAGAGTTTGAAGCACTTTTAGCCAAAAGGTTACCGAGAGGCAAAGGTAAGTATAAAGGAAAACTACCTTTGAAATGTTTCAATTGTGATAAAATAGGACATATGGCTTCTAACTGTCTTGACAAAGATTTTATTGAAAAGAGAGATTACCGAGATGACAGACAGAAAGATAATTATTACAGAGGACACCGAGACTTCAGAAGAAGAGATAGAAAGACATGTTTAATTGCTGATGAGGAATCTAATGATGATAAATCAGATGAGACTGATATAGAGGAAGTAGTTTATGTGGCTATCAAAGATGGATCGGATGAAGAAAGGTATGAAGAAAAAAGCCTAATATCTCACATAAACACTAATGATTCTTAGATTATAGATAGTGGATGCTCACATCATATGACAGGAGATAAACACAAGTTTGTTATATTAGAAGATTATGATGAAGGCTATGTCAGATTTGGTAATGATGCACCATGTCCGGTGAAAGGTAAAGGATCTATAACACTTCTTGATAATGCAAGATGCAATGATGTTTATTGGGTTGAAGGTTTGAAATACAATTTGTTGAGTGTAGCACAGCTAAACAACACAGGTTACAGAATAGAATTTCAGAAGGGAATTGTCAAAGTTCATGACAAAAATGGAAAGTTAGCTGCTACCGGGACACAAAAAAAGGTAACACATTTCACCTTGACTCAACTTGGAATAAGTGTTTGCATGCAAAGTTAGATGATACTTGGTTATGGCATAAAAGGTTTTGTCATGTCAATTTTGATAATCTGATCAAAATAAGCAAGAAGCACAGAGTAAGAGGTCTACCGAGTCTTGAAAAACCTGAGAATGCTATGTGTCGAGGATGCCAGATGGGTAAGATGACAAGATCACGCTTTACAAGTAAGTCTTACACCTCTAAGGGAATTTTAGATCTAGTGCACATTGATCTTTGTGGTCCTATGAAAGTTCAAAGTTATTATGGTGATAAATATTTCATATTATTTGTGGATGACTATTCAAGGATGATGTCAGTAATGTTTCTAAAAGAAAAATCAGAAGCTTTTCAAATGTTTAAATGGTAGAAGGCAAGAGTTGAAAATGAAATAGGAAGACAACTGAAATGTCTTAGATCAAATAGAGGAGGAGAGTTCACATCTGATGAGTTCAACTTATTCTGCAATGATCATGGTATTAAAAGACAAGTCTCTGCACCAAGAACTCCACAACAGAATGGAATAGCTGAGAGAAGAAACATATCTATTGTGGATTGTGCTAGAACACTGATGATTGAAAAGAAGGTGCCACAAACATTTTGGAGAGAAGAAATAAGCACAACAGTTTACACCTTGAACCTAGTTCAATTGAAGAAAGGTACTTTGAAGACACCATATGAAATCTAGTATGATAAGAAACCTAATGTAAGTTATTTTAAAATATTTGGAAGTAGATGCTATGTTCATAAAGATGATAGAAATGACAAATTTGATCAGAAAAGTGAAGAAGGAACGTTTCTAGGTTATTCTTCTAGAAGCAAAGCATTTAAATGTCTGATCAAATCATCTAACAAAATAGTAGAAAGTGAAAATTGATGAATTTGCAGAAATAAATGATGAAGGAAATTCCAAGGAACTAGAAGACTATGATGAATTTGTCTATGTTCAACCGAGAAGTCCTACCGAGAAGACTGTTGAAGAAAATGAAGAGAATATCCAGTTATCGAGTGATGAAGAAGATCATACAGAGCCTACCGAGCCTGTATTAGCCAAGTATGTCATAAGACATCATGCACCAAGTCAGATTATAAGAGATAAGGATGATCCAGTGATGACAAGGAACAAACTGAGACAGAACACATGTCTGATATCTGAATTTGAACCGAGAATAGTGAAAGAGGCATTTAATAGTGAAGATTGGATAAATGCTATGATAGAAGAGATTGATCAAATCAAGAAGAATGACACATGGACACTAATCCCAAGACCAAAAGACAAAAATGTAATTAGTACAAAGTGGATTTTCAGAAACAAGCTAAATGAAAAAGGAGAGGTCATTCGAAACAAGGCAAGACTAGTTTGCAAAGGTTATGCTCAAGAAGAAGGAATTGATTATGGTGAAACTTTTGCACTTGTTGCTAGACTTGAAGGAGTGAGAACATTGTTGGCCTATGCTGCTTTCAAAAATTTCAAGGTATATCAAATGGATGTCAAATCTGCATTTCTGAATGGAATATTAGAAGAAGAAGTTTTTATTGAACAACCTGAAGGATTTGTTGAAGACAATAATAAAGATCAGGTATGTAAATTGAACAAAGCTTTATATGGTTTGAAACAAGCACCTAGAGCATGGTATGAAAGATTGCATTCTTATTTGATTAAGATTGGTTTTATACGGACAAGTGAGAATAGCAACATGTACATGAAAGAATGATGAATCTCCTATGACTACCAACTGTAAATTGTCAAAGAATGACCAGTAAGTACTCCTATGACCAGTAAGTACTCCTATGACTACCAACTGTAAATTGTCAAAGAATGATGAATCTGCATCTGTTGATGAGACACTTTACTAATCCATGATTGGAAAGCTACAATATGTTGTTCACAGTAGACTAGATATAGCACATGCAGTAGGTATAGTTGCAAGATTCTCTGCAGATCCTAAGGAAACACACATGACAACAATCAAAAGAATTTTTAGATACTTGAAAGGCACAGAGGATTATGGCTTAGTATATCAGAAAGGAAATGATTTTGATTTAAAAGTTTATACTAATGCTGATTGGGCAGGCAACATTGATGACAAAAAAAGCACAAGTGGAGGAGCTTTCTTTTTAGGAGAAAGGCTAGTGAGTTGGCTTAGCAAGAAACAAGGATGTATTTCACAGTCAACAACAGAAGCTGAATATGTTGTTGCAGCATTGAATTGTGCTAACATTGCATGGATCAAACAATTGTTGGAAGGTATAAATGAGAAAGTTACTGAGCCAGTAACTATATTCTGTGACAATACTAGTGCCATTAATATTTCAAAGAATCCTGTTATGCACTCTAAGACAAAGCACATATCTATCAAATATCATTATCTTAGAGAAGAAGCTCAAGAGAAGAAAGTGGTGTTGGAGTATGTTAGCACAAAGGAACAAATTGCTGATATCTTCACCAAGCCACTACCAAGGGACACTTTTGAATATCTCAGAAGTAAGTTAGGGGTCCTACCCCTATCTTCTACTCATTGACCAAGTTTGGTGAAAGCATCAATCCAATGACTCTATTGAATATCTTTTGGGAGTTGATGCTAATTTATACACTTTAGGATATTTTCTAAAGGTGTACAGGAATTATTACAGGAAATCTTACAGGAACAGGAATTGAAGACAAATGCTCTGATCGAGACTCAGTTGATACACAAAAGCAGGAAATCACTTCTTACAGAAAGTAATTATGTTTTAGTTCTTTACTTTTTGGCATTGTTGTCAAAGGGGGAGAAGACCTACAAAGGGGGAGAAGACTAATATAGAGGAAGAAGACCTATCAGGGGAGAAGATTAAAAGAAAACTGAGCAGACTACAGATTGGAAAGAAGATTGAAAACAGGAGAAGTCTAATGTATGGGGGAGAGAATTTCAGCATTTCAGAATCACAGCAATCTGAATCTTTTAAGGTCAAATCAATTGGTTTTGCCATCAATTCCAAAGGGGGAGATTGTTGGCAATATTGCATTATAACAGACAATGAAAGATTGTTGGCATTTCATAAGGATATTGAGAAGGTTGTTGATGATTATGGATATAACTGATTAAGGATGTTTTACCGTCTTGATATTATTATTTTGTCATTGATGTCAAGAAATTAATTTTCTAATTCAGTATGATGTTGCCATATCTTGAGAAGTATGATATGAAGATTATAAAGATGTCAGTAAAAGACACATGAAAGAATATGATGAATAAGGGGACGAATAAGGTATTCAATGGGCAACTAGTACCGAGTCAGACAATGATGAGATCATGATGTTTTAGATTGTTTTAACATCATACATATGTTGTAAAATGTAAAGGTTAATACTATACTATGTTATCAAGAAAAGAACCTAGTCGGTAAACCCTAAGGAACCTAGTCGGTAAACATCAAGGTTATCGCTATCGGTTAATGAAGGTGGAATGTCTACCGAGTGAAGTTTAGTATTCATTGAGTTGTTACCTGATGCAGAGCATCATGGAAGCCCAAATCACAACCAAGGATCTTGCTGATCCAATAATCATTTCAATCATTAAGTGGCAATGCAAATGGTATTCATCCATTCTACAATGCAATCACAATATAATCTTTACACAAGGGTTGTCTATCAAATACTTCCACCATATGCCACCAATCAACCCCAAACCACTTTAAAAGGTTATATTCCATCCCTACAGACCTTAATTCAATATTTTAGATCATAAAATTCACCAAAACATGAGACAACAAATTCTTTATTCCCATGGAGTACCCTAGTTCAAGTTTTCATCCTTAAAAACTGTTTTCACAAAAATAACCACAACTTCTTCAATTCTTAACCAAATTAAGTGAGATAAAAATAAATTGAAAGAGGGTTCAGAGACCTTTCCAAAACATATATCCTTTCTTCATCATTATTCTTAATTTGGCCATATCAAATGCTGCAACAGGACTGCTCCTGCCTTTACCAGTCTGATTTCACAACAAAATGCAGATGAACAGTCATTAATAACTTTTTACATATTGAAAATAAATCCAATCGCTTCGGTCCGATTGTAGATAGGTCAGATAAAAAACTTTTACCCAAGTGATAGCCAGATCCAACGGTTAAATCAAAAGTTATGAAGCTTTTCCCAAAACTGGTTAACCCTAGGCAGGGTTTTGGCAGTTACAAACTGTTTCCACCAAAACGTCCATAACTTTCTCAAATCTGCATGAAATAAACTCAAACGAAAAGAAATGGAAAGATTATTCATTTTTATACACTATCCAATTAATAATACATGGTTTTCCAGGCTGTACATGGCCGTACAAGGCCTGGAAACCAGAGGAAAACCTTTAAAACACCAAAATAACAAATTGAAAAACCAAGAACTTGTTACCAAATTGATTTCAATGCTTCCCAAAGCCTTCCATTTTTTTCATTTTCATGGATTACAATCCTTAAATACATAAATCAACCTCTTGGGTCGAATTCCCTTTGAAAATTAACCAAATAACCACCTTTCAACCAAATGACACCTCCTCTATCTAGGTTTTGTCTTGACAACTCTTTGAGTTTGCACTCAAAACTTGTTAAGATATTACATGGAAATTATTAACACCTTATAATGGACCAAATAACACAATTTACATCATTTTCCCCCTTCATGATACTTTTACACAAATTTGACCTCATAAACCCAATCAAGACTCAAATACACAATTTGGGCAACTTTGGACAAAATGGCTCATTTAGCCTTACATATTATGATTCAATGGACTCAAATGACCTTAATACATTATGAATGACTCAAATACAATCAAATTGTTCACATTATGACTTTTGACCTCCTGGTATGCTTGTGTGCTGAGGTGCTCTTGCACCATACTACCGACCTTGAAAAGTTTCCAAGTCCCTTGGAAACATAGGGATAATAACCTGCAAAAAAATTAGACTGAAACCTTCATCTTTGTCTTTGCCTTTTTATGCCTCTTTTCTTCCTTCATCTTATCACCATTCTCATGCCTTTGCTACAATCAACATCTCCAAAAGGACACAGGACTGTCCTTGTATCTACCTCCTTAATAACTCCTATTAATGGAGTATGTAATGGCTGCCATCAGAGTGCTTTTACCAACCATAAGTCCACCTCTCCATGCTGCATCACCTCACCAAAAAAAAAAACTCACCTTTGCCTCACCTAGGAGTCCTCTCCTTGCCTCTCTCCCTAGTCTCTTGGCAACCAATGGACCATCCCTTTGGCCCTTGACAGACCTTCCTTGTCTGCCCACACACAACACCAACTTCCTCTTGCAACTAGATGGACAAGCACCTGCAACCAAAACTCATCAATAACACAAAACACAAACAACTTGCTCAGCCCAGATCTTTTGCTGAGCTCTGATACCAATTTGATGCAGAGCATCATGGAAGCCCAACTCACAACCAAGGATCTTGCTGATCCAATAATCATTTCAATCACTAAGTGGCAATGCAAATGGTATTCATCCATTCTACAATGCAATCACAATATAATCTTTACACAAGGGTTGTCTATCAAATACTTCCACCATATGCCACCAATCAACCCCAAACCACTTTAAAAGGTTATATTCCATCCCTACAGACCTTAATTCAATATTTTAGATCATAAAATTCACCAAAACATGAGACAACAAATTCTTTATTCCCATGGAGTACCCTAGTTCAAGTTTTCATCCTTAAAAACTGTTTTCACAAAAATAACCACAAATTCTTCAATTCTTAACCAAATTAAGTGAGATAAAAATAAATTGAAAGAGGGTTCAGAGACCTTTCCAAAACATATATCCTTTCTTCATCATTATTCTTAATTTGGCCATATCAAATGCTGCAACAGGACTGCTCCTGCCTTTACCAGTCTGATTTCACAACAAAATGCAGATGAACAGTCATTAATAACTTTTTACATATTGAAAATAAATCCAATCGCTTCGGTCCGATTGTAGATAGGTCAGATAAAAAACTTTTACCCAAGTGATAGCCAGATCCAACGGTTAAATCAAAAGTTATGAAGCTTTTCCCAAAACTGGTTAACCCTAGGCAGGGTTTTGGCAGTTACAAACTGTTTCCACCAAAACGTCCATAACTTTCTCAAATCTGCATGAAATAAACTCAAACGAAAAGAAATGGAAAGATTATTAATTTTTATACACTATCCAATTAATAATACATGGTTTTCCAGGCTGTACATGGCCGTACAAGGCCTGGAAACCAGAGGAAAACCTTTAAAACACCAAAATAACAAATTGAAAAACCAAGAACTTGTTACCAAATTGATTTCAATGCTTCCCAATGCCTTCCATTTTTTTCATTTTCATGGATTACAATCCTTAAATACATAAATCAACCTCTTGGGTCGAATTCCCTTTGAAAATTAACCAAATAACCACCTTTCAACCAAATGACACCTCCTCTATCTAGGTTTTGTCTTGACAACTCTTTGAGTTTGCACTCAAAACTTGTTAAGATATTACATGGAAATTATTAACACCTTATAATGGACCAAATAACACAATTTACATCATTTTCCCCCTTCATGATACTTTTACACAAATTTGACCTCATAAACCCAATCAAGACTCAAATACACAACTTGGGCAACTTTGGACAAAATGGCTCATTTAGCCTTACATATTATGATTCAATGGACTCAAATGACCTTAATACATTATGAATGACTCAAATACAATCAAATTGTTCACATTATGACTTTTGACCTCCTGGTATGCTTGTGTGCTGAGGTGCTCTTGCACCATACTACCGACCTTGAAAAGTTTCCAAGTCCCTTGGAAACATAGGGATAATAACCTGCAAAAAAATTAGACTGAAACCTTCATCTTTGTCTTTGCCTTTTTATGCCTCTTTTCTTCCTTCATCTTATCACCATTCTCATGCCTTTGCTACAATCAACATCTCCAAAAGGACACAGGACTGTCCTTGTATCTACCTCCTTAATAACTCCTATTAATGGAGTATGTAATGGCTGCCATCAGAGTGCTTTTACCAACCATAAGTCCACCTCTCCATGCTGCATCACCTCACCAAAAAAAAAAACTCACCTTTGCCTCACCTAGGAGTCCTCTCCTTGCCTCTCTCCCTAGTCTCTTGGCAACCAATGGACCATCCCTTTGGCCCTTGACATACCTTCCTTGTCTGCCCACACACAACACCAACTTCCTCTTGCAACTAGATGGACAAGCACCTGCAACCAAAACTCATCAATAACACAAAACACAAACAACTTGCTCAGCCCAGATCTTTTGCTGAGCTCTGATACCAATTTGATGCAGAGCATCATGGAAGACCAACTCACAACCAAGGATCTTGCTGATCCAATAATCATTTCAATCATTAAGTGGCAATGCAAATGGTATTCATCCATTCTACAATGCAATCACAATATAATCTTTACACAAGGGTTGTCTATCAAATACTTCCACCATATGCCACCAATCAACCCCAAACCACTTTAAAAGGTTATATTCCATCCCTACAGACCTTAATTCAATATTTTAGATCATAAAATTCACCAAAACATGAGACAACAAATTCTTTATTCCCATGGAGTACCCTAGTTCAAGTTTTCATCCTTAAAAACTGTTTTCACAAAAATAACCACAACTTCTTCAATTCTTAACCAAATTAAGTGAGATAAAAATAAATTGAAAGAGGGTTCAGAGACCTTTCCAAAACATATATCCTTTCTTCATCATTATTCTTAATTTGGCCATATCAAATGCTGCAACAGGACTGCTCCTGCCTTTACCAGTTTGATTTCACAACAAAATGCAGATGAACAGTCATTAATAACTTTTTACATATTGAAAATAAATCCAATCGCTTCGGTCCGATTGTAGATAGGTCAGATAAAAAACTTTTACCCAAGTGATAGCCAGATCCAACGGTTAAATCAAAAGTTATGAAGCTTTTCCCAAAACTGGTTAACCCTAGGCAGGGTTTTGGCAGTTACAAACTGTTTCCACCAAAACGTCCATAACTTTCTCAAATCTGCATGAAATAAACTCAAACGAAAAGAAATGGAAAGATTATTCATTTTTATACACTATCCAATTAATAATACATGGTTTTCCAGGCTGTACATGGCCGTACAAGGCCTGGAAACCAGAGGAAAACCTTTAAAACACCAAAATAACAAATTGAAAAACCAAGAACTTGTTACCAAATTGATTTCAATGCTTCCCAATGCCTTCCATTTTTTTCATTTTCATGGATTACAATCCTTAAATACATAAATCAACCTCTTGGGTCGAATTCCCTTTGAAAATTAACCAAATAACCACCTTTCAACCAAATGACACCTCCTCTATCTAGGTTTTGTCTTGACAACTCTTTGAGTTTGCACTCAAAACTTGTTAAGATATTACATGGAAATTATTAACACCTTATAATGGACCAAATAACACAATTTACATCATTTTCCCCCTTCATGATACTTTTACACAAATTTGACCTCATAAACCCAATCAAGACTCAAATACACAACTTGGGCAACTTTGGACAAAATGGCTCATTTAGCCTTACATATTATGATTCAATGGACTCAAATGACCTTAATACATTATGAATGACTCAAATACAATCAAATTGTTCACATTATGACTTTTGACCTCCTGGTATGCTTGTGTGCTGAGGTGCTCTTGCACCATTTCCGAGTTGTAACGGAGCTATAACAGAATGCATTAAATGTTTACATGCGTTATTTAATGAAGGAAGATGATGAGCTGGAATTGATTAAATGATTGGTGAGCCGTGAATGAAGTTTGTTAAGGAATCTAAGGCAATGAAAAGTCGACATGAAGATCTACAGCTCAGATTGAACCGCAATACCCTGGCACAAGTTCCGAGACTAATATGCAAGTTCCAAGGTGGGGTAAAACGTTTTCAGATCGAAAGATGCATTGAACCTAGACAAGATCGAAGATCTAATGGCTATGATTGATCATGGGAAATGTGATCAAGGAGATTAAGCGATTACCTAATTGTTTATAAATAGGAAACTGTTGATAAACAATGGATGCGGGCAAGTGTATGCACATGGATGCTACATAGTGATTACCGAGCACGAAAGCTTGAAGACCTATTTGAATAACAGAGTATAGAAGCCCAACAGATAGAAAAGATTAGTTCTATCTCTAGATTGTATTGAACAAATAGGAATCTGCTTTAGCATTTTAGATGTGAAGTTGCAGATAGATTTTATTACTGTTATTTTGTGAAAGTGACAGAAAATCTCTTAACCGAGTGGACTTAACAGTCTTATTTGTAAAACCCTCTAGCAAGGTGACATTCTGATTGAGTGTTTGAAATCTTTTAACAAGGTCACTTCTAACAAAGTGAAGATCCTAACAGATCTGAGGGAAATCCCTTAACCAGGTCACATCTAGCAATGTGTTTGTAATTTTAAAAGGATTTGCTTTTAATCGAGCATACTCTAGAAGAGTATATTTCTTAGTGGGTCCAAAATCCCACAGTGGTTTTTCCCTATTTGGGTTTCCATGCTAAATCTGGTGTTATGAGGTTTATGATGTTTATATGCTTTTGAGTTTGCATGTTTAACAGTTTTGGTTATATTACTGAAGTATATGTTACCGAGGTTGAATCTAATGTTTTTATGGATGATTAAGTTTGTATGATTCACCCCCCCCCCCCCTCTCATCTTGTTGGTTATTGGATCTGTACTTATATTAAGTATCAGAACTATCATCCAATTGTAGTCAGTGTGACTCCTATTTTGTGATTGAGCAGTGAGCTCTAGGCGGTTGGCCTTTCTGCATGTGCAGACCCCAGTATTGTACTCACTTACTATCTGCAGTAGTATCATCTGATTGTGGGTAAGGTTTCCCACCATGTTTTTTCCCCTTACAAGGTTTCCACGCTAAAATCTGTGTCATGTGTTGTGGATGTTTTTTCTCTTTCTGTTTCATGCATTAAGTTATACCGGTACTGCTATAACTATTAATCTGTTTAACTGATATTAAGTTTGTTTTACCAGCACTAAGTTTCAAGTTGGAATAATTGGTTTTGGGTTGTAATTTATTGACAACTGATTCACCCCCCCTTTAAGTTGTCCTTCCCGATTCCTAAAATTATGATTCCACATCACCAAAGCACTTGAGTTATCATCTTACTAACTCAAGAAGAATCCCTCTTTTCTTTATTCAAATTTGAAACAATCTTATATTAATTATTGCATTTAAATATTAACATCATTAATTGATTCATAAAATATCAATTAAAGATGGTAATTTATAAATATAAAAACATGCAATAATTAATATATATTATTTAATTTAAGTTAAATAATATATTAACACATTACTAAAAGTTAAATAATGTATTCATACATTATTTAACTTAAGCTAAGTGCAAAACATAAAAAAAATCTATCAGTATAAACAATACCAAACTGTGCATAAGACTTAGAGTTTAAAAACTCTAAAGTCATTCTTATCATTATGTTTGAATTCAAAATTGCTGGAAGCTTCTAGAAGAAGTGGGGCTGCCATGGGTTTCTCTGTTACATTGGGCTTTTCAACTTGGAAATTCTTTCAATCAGCCTCCAACACAGGTAATGGCCTTTTGTGCTAATCTTTGTTTCATATACGGTGATTCTATGTGTTTTGCAAACTTCTTCAAGACTTAATTTTGTTAAGGCTGCGGCCTTCTTGTTCTTTGTCTTTGGATGCTCCATTGTTTCGTAGAAAAATGTAGCTATTATCCTTTTCTTGCAAAGATTTTGGAAGTAAATGACAACCCAAAATGGGTTTGATAATAATGAGACTCCATTTTCATGTTTTCTCGAAATCATGGGTTTCGACCTGTAGTGTCTTCGAACCTTCGAAGGGTTCTTGCAAAGACTTGTCTCTTGACATGGATTTTCAAAAACCCATGGCGCCATGGCTCTTCTCTTTGTATCTATTCTTCTCAAAACTCAATACTTATTTTAAATGGGTTTTGAAAACCCATAACTCTGTCATTCATTTCAACTCTTCCGGGTATTTAAGAAACCCTCATGGCCACCATTGTTTTTAATCTTTTCTTTTTGTAGGGGTATAAACCTCCATTATTATCTCTACATTTTTTCCTTACAACTGCATAAATGGGTTCCTCTATATGCAAAATTTCTTGAATTTGAAACAAAATCTGCAAAATACAATATGGTTGTTTTGATTTTTAAAAAAATATTTGAATAATCATGCTTCTTACTTTGAACACAAAGGTTCAATGACAAAATGCAACATGTCCCTTTAATGTTCCATTATGCTTGATTCTTAGCAATACTTAATGTGATTGGACTCTTCATTTTATGCAATGATGATGCACTGATTATGTTTACTCCTGATATCTGATTGTCTTTTGTTCACCAAAAGATGATGATATAGGCACCATTAGATGCATATTCTCCTCTCAACCACTAATACTCAAAAGTGAAAGGATTTGTGAGGAGAATATGCATATGACAGTACCTTGGCCATTGTCTTGATGACCAAAGGGCAGTTATAGGAACACAAATTTTATGAGCTAGGCTCAACCCTTGTGGGAGCCTCATTTACTCCCACTCATACATGAAATCTAAAATTTTTAACAATTTTTTCCTTGTTTCTGCATATGAAGCAAACATGTTAAAAAAATAGTGACTCTCATGAGATGTATTATGATGAATAAGACCTTGCTTTTCTTTATGCAAATTGAGAGCAAATATTACTAGCATATGTGATAGAAGTTTATCATAATTAGTCATTGCCTAGATCCATTGGATCTAACTATCTTTTCTATCTATGTAGGTTTCAAGAGCTACTTGGAAGCAGATGGAGACCGCAACTTGATACAATGTGGACATGACAGACACTTCAACCAGTCAATCAAGGCAATGAATGGTTACCCTTGACCTCTCTTCCTTACACTTATTCTTTTAATAGATGCTCTCTCGTTGTATATAAAGGAGTAAGGCCACTCTCATGGCTTGTGTGAGAGATCAATTTAAAATTCAGTTGATTACAATTATTCTTTTGATGTACAAAAGATATGAAATCTTTTAAATTTCAGTACAAAAGAAAATTTGATATTCCTTACCTATACTTGTAACATTTTAATCTTTTAAAACTGAATAATGGATAAGCTTAAAAGATGTACCTTTTCTATAATGCATAATGCTTCAACTAAAGTGAAACATAGTGAAAATTTACTAACAAGAATGTAGTACCAGATTCTTGGAAATATTAATAGCACTTGAATTGTCACAATAAATAATAGTAGGCTCATCATACACAACTCTAATGTTTTTCAACATCTGTTTCATCTAAACTACCTGAGTACAATTTGTAGCAGAGCATTGTATTCGGCTTCAACAGTAGATAGAGATATAACATCATGTTTCTTGCTTGCCTAGAACACCAACTTCTTCCCCCAAAAGAAAGATTCGTCAGTAGTGCTCTTCTGGTCATCTACATCACCTGCCCAATCAACATCAGTATAGGCACAAAACATAAAATAATCATTCTTAAAATACCACAACCCATAATCAACAGTTCCCTTCAAGTATCTGAAAATTCTTTTAACAACAATAACATGAGTTTCTTTAGGATCAACTTGAAATCTAGCACAAAGACACACAACATGCATAAAATCTAGTCTAGTCTAAGTTAGGTACAACAGTCCACCAACTATAGACCTATACAAGGTCTGATTCACTTTCTTAGATTCATCATTCTTAGACAACTTGCATCCAGTCACCATAGGAGTTCCAGCAGGTTTAAAATCATCTAACCCAAATTTATTTAACAATTCCTTCACATATTTAGATTGAGAAATGAAAATACCTTTACCGCTCTGGCTAATCTGCAATCCTAAGAAAAATGTCATCCCACCTATCATAGACATCTCAAATTCCCTTTGCATATTATCAACAAACTTGATACTCAAAACATCATCTCCTCCAAAAATAATGTCATCCACAAATACTTCAACAATCAAGATGTTATCATTCCAGAACCTTAAAGTATAAGTTACTATCAGCGATACCTTTACAAAATCCCAACTTCATCAAATACTTATCTAATCTTGCATACCAGGTTCTAGGGGCTTGCTTTAGTCCATAGAGTGCTTTCTTCAATCTGCTTACCATGTCTCCTTCATCTGGTAAAGAAAATCCTTCTGGTCGCTCAATGTAGAATTCCTCCTCAAGATCACCATTCAAAAAGGTCGAGTTGACATCCATTTGATAAACATTAAAATTATTCTAAGCAACAAATGCAAGTAGCAATCTAATAACTTCAATTCTAGCTACATGAGAAAAAGTTTCTTCATAAACAATACCTTCCATCTGAGAGAATCCTTTACATACCAATCTGGATTTGTTTCTTACCACTTCATTGGCTTCATTCAGTTTATTCCGGAACACCCATTTAGTGCCAATCACATTTTTGTCTTTAGGTCTTAGGAAAAGCTCCCAAGTGTTATTCTTTTCAATATGATTCAACTCCTCCTCCATAGCTTTTATCCAATTCTCATCCTTACATGCTTCAACAACATCTTTAGGGTCAATCTTAGAAATCAAACATATCTCTTCAACAACAAGTCTTATCGTAGTCATCACACCCTTGTTCTTATCACCAATAATCTAATTCTCAGAGTGATTCAATTTTACATACCTCAGACTCTTCAAATTATCTTGATTCTCAGGATCTTGAAGTCCTTCACCAACAACAACAATATCCAGATTGACTGTCTCTACCAAATTAATCTGCTTCAGGATCTCAGTCTGTGCAGGTTTAGAGACAATATCCCGTTCATCAATCTCATATTCGCATGCTCTAATCTGCTTACCAAAACATTCATCAACTTTTACATTTGCAATTTCCACCATCTTTCTCAACCTCTTATTGTAACACCGGTAGGCCTTGCTCTTAGTAGAATATCTCAAGAGGATTCCTTCATCGCATCTTGCATCAAAATTTCCTATATCCTCATCTCTTTTTATATAACATTTGCTTTCAAAAAATTTGAAATATCTGACTGTAGGAACATGAACAAACCATAGCTCATAAGGAGTCTTACTGGAATCACCTTTTATATGCACCCAGTTGAATGTGTAAACAACAGTGCGAACAACTTCCTTCCAAAAGGTTTGTGCAATATTTTCTTCAATCAACATCCAAGATTGTTCTATTCTTCCTTTCAACAAATCCATTCTGTTGAGGGGTTCTAGGAGAAGATAACTATCTTCTAATTCCATTCCTCTCACAGAATGTATCAAACTCATCGGACGTGAATTCTCCTGCTCTGTCAGATCTCAGACACTTCAGCTTCAACCCTATCTTAGTCTCCACCTTTACTTTGAATATCTTGAATTTCTCCAATGCTTCTAATTTCTCCCTTAGAAAAGTCACCCATATCATTCTAGAGTAATAATCAATTAGCAACATGAAATACTTGTCTCCCTGCATGCTTATCACTCTAATAGGACCACACAAGTCAGTATGCACAAGATCTAGCAGTCCATTAGATGTATACAATTTGCTTTTAAATGATGTTCTTGTTTGCTTTCCCAACTGACATTCTTTACATGCTGGATTAGAGGGCTTCACAATCTTAGGCAAGTCTCTAACAAATTGAATAGAACTTATTGTTATCATGCAGTCAAAGTTAACATGACACATCCTTCTATGCTATAATCACCTTTTATCTATTTGAGCAATCAAACAACTTTTATCACAAGCATTCAAATGAAAAATAATACCTTTAGTTTTAGTCCCTGTTGCAATCTCTACATTAGAGGCATTCAAAATCTTGCATTTACCATTCTTGAGTTGTATATCATATCCCTTGTCAACCATCTACCCAACATTCAGAAGATTATGTTTTAATCCTTCAACAGATAAGACATCATCAGTGTTATTCTTACCATCAAAAGATATAGAACCTCTACCACGGATCACACAAGCTTTATCATCTCCACATATTACTATGCCACCATCATACCTTTCAATGCTCACAAATTTACTTTTATCACCTATCATATGATGTGAACAATCGCTGTCAATTACCCATTCATCTTTCCCTTTAATCTTAGCAGCCAATGCTTTTCTCCTAAAAAATGCAGCTTGTAGGATTCACTGGTACCATATCATCTTCTTTGATAGCAATAAACACAAACTCATCTCCTGAATTCCCATTATTTGATTCTTCATCTATGACTCCTTCATCAACAATATATTAGCACCTCTTTTGATTTTTGTACTTCTGGTAGGGCTTTTAGTGCTTATCATGCTTTTCATATCTACCATTCTTATCAAATCTATCATGTCTTTCATGCTTATCATACCTAGACATTCTTTCAGGACACCTAGAAGCAAAATGTCCCATCTTATTACAAGAGAAACATTTCAAAGGTAACTTTTCATCATACTTACCGACTCCCTTAGGAAATCGCTGGGCAATAAGTGCTTCAAGCTCATCCAACTCTTTCTCTTGTTCTTCCATCTCTCTCATCACTCTTTCATATCTTGAAATACTAGATGAACTCTCTCCTGGATCATACAATTTCTTCTCGGATACAGAACCTTTGAATGTAGTCTCATATTTACCATGTGATTCTCCAAACTTGCTCAACTCAAATGCAGCCAACTTTCCAACCAACATATCTCTTGTCGCAGTAGTCATACTCCGGATCTCATCAATAGCAGTAACTTTAGCTTTATAAGATGAGGGAAAGGATCTTAATACCTTAGCAACAATCTCATCTTCTTCAAGAGTTCCACCAACATATTTGATGTTCATAACAAGCTCATTCACTTTAGCCATAAAGGAAGTTATGTTCTCATCTTCTCCCATGTTTAATTATTCATATTTTCCCTTCAAACTCTACAATTTAGCAACTTTAACTTATGAATCTCCTTCATACAAGACCTCAAGCTTCTTCCATATCTTATGTGTAGTCTGAAGTCCCATCACATTAGTCATCTCTGAATCGGTCAAAGAACTCAACAATGCTTCCTTAGCCCTTATGTTTTGTTCATCTTCCTTGATCTCATCAGCAGTAATTGGTCCATTCGGAGGAACATTGTAAACATTCTTTGTAATCTTCCAATAATCTTCACCAAAACACTTCAAATGAACTTCCATCCGGTCCTTCTAGATAGTATAATTATTTCCATCAAATCTAGGACTCTCCTTCTTAAACACAAAGGTTGCCATCTTGAATCTCCTCAAGCAGTTAAGCTTCTTCTGGAGGATCTAGCTTTGATACCACTTGTTGGAAACAACAAGAAGGAAAACTGAGAGGGGGGGGGGGGTGTGAATCAATTTTCATTGGATTAATCAATTAAGCACAATCTTAGATTTAATCAAGTGTAGAAAAAGAAAGATAACAACAATAATATCAGCAGACATAACACCAATATTTTTGATGTGGAAAACCCGGTTAAGGGAAAAAGCATGGTTGGAACCTACCCATAATAAGATGATACTTTGCACTAGTATGTGCAAATATTATAATGGGGAATGCACATGCATTCAGACACACAACCTAGAGCTCACTGCTCAAATTACAATGATCCAGAAGGATCCAACCCTTAGGGAAGGTTCACTACCTTACAAAAAGATTCGAACTACAATCTGAAAAGAATGAATTGCAAAAATAGCATTTGCTAATCCCTAATGATAGTTCTGGTTAAGCTCAGATGTCCACCCTTCACCAATATCTGCTGAATAGACCATACCGAAAGATAAATTCACTTGTTAACACACACCATTATCTTATAATGTAGACTCAACACCTATTCCCCAAATTACATGAATATTACACCCATTTATACAAATCATCAACCTTGACTACAAAGCCGGCCAAACCCTTAACACCAGTAAAGCGGAAAAATCGAACCCTAGTTGTTCTCCCCTCCCCAACTCCAAGGAGAGAGAAGGGAGAGTCACTAGGGTTGATGGTTTTCACTTAGGGGAGACTTTACATTCAAAAGAGGGGTTGAAACCCACAAGATCCAATCCCACACAATGCAGGATTGGATTCTAAATGAGTTTCAAGGGTTGTGACATCAAGGATACCCTCTTTTGTAAAGAATGTAGATAGAAAGATTGAACTAGGAATGCATGTAAAGTAGGAAAGATTTGCTTATAAATAGAGATAGGGATATGGGATGAAGCTGCGGACCTGGAATTAGCAGTAAAATGTTGAGATGGTGCTGTTCTGCAAATTTGAGCGAAAGTTGATGGGACGATGGCGCCCGGCGTGCACACGGTCCTCCGAAAAATCCGCGAAACGAAGGTGGATCTGTTTGTCTCTGCACAAGGATTCCAGATCTTCAATTACAGCCGCGTACCTGCAACCTACACACAGAAAAGAGAGGACGATTGGGGGGTTAGGGATGAGGGGTTTGCCTTTAGGTCAAACCCCGGTTTTGGAATTAACCAAGAAATGAGAATGCTGTAAGTGTAAATGTTTGTAATGTAAACAAGTACTGATACCTTGTTGTAAGAATGTTTGTATTCTTACATGCGAAGGTGTAATGAATGTTGCATTTTGTATGTTGTAAGTCATCTCCTCTTCAATGGTTGAATCCTTGTCTTGAATGCAACACCTAGCCTTGAATGGAGACTTAGAATGCTCAATTGCTTGAAGGAATGCTTGAATGCTTGAATGTTTGAATATCGCTTTCGCGTCTTGCTCGCATATGTTTTTCCTCTTTCTTACCTCCTCAAATGGGAGGGGAAATGTAGTTTATATACTCGTCAATTAGGGTTGATAGACTGATTTTCCTGACCTTAGGCCGACCAGGAAACATTATTTCCTGAATTGCAAACTTAAAGACCCGATGCCCAAAAGAGACCGGGCCCAAAATTGGGCCAGGGACCAGGGCGCTGGGTGCCATGGTCCTAGGGGACCAGGGTGCTGGGCGCCCTAGTCCAGAAGGACCAGGGCACTGGGCGCCATGGTCCCACCTCCCGGGACAGCAGGGTGCAAGGAGGGATCAAGCCAGGGTGCAAAAAAATGCAGTTTTTGATGTCATAAACAAGTTTTGGGGTCTCCATCCAGGTTCAACATTGCGCCGCCATCGTGAAGACCCAAATGCAGTCGAAATTGCAAGTGTCACAATTTTAGGATGCTACATTTAGCCCCCACTTTAGCGGGAGTATAAGCGTACGCTCATACTTCCGGTAAAGTACAAGGAAACAACATTGAAAGATTTTCACCACGTCAAGGAGGCAAGATACACCAAGCCCCTAGTGGACTAAGGATCTTACAACTTCGATTGAAAAAGTAAAAGGGAAGATCACGAGGGAGAACCATGACTGTCAGTAGTAAGGTTCCCTCACTATGAGTCATGCAAGAAAGATATCAAAAATTTTCAAGGCAAAGCTAAATTTGTCAAGAAACTTTCAAGTATCTTGAAAAGATATGAACGGGATGTATGCCCCCCTACGTTAAAGCGATTGCACACGCCTCACCGGGGGTGATTTCTTTAAGGTAGTGATACATATAAGAAATGAGAAGGGAAAGGAGCACGTTATCACAAGGATTTAGCCCCCAAGTGTGAGATAAGCCCAAGGATAATAGACACAAAACACAAAGCAGAAGGTGACTTCGCTTTCCTCGGGGTCAGTATGCTGTAAGATAATTCATGTATATCATATGTATGTATGCATAATTGTTCTTCATTCCCCAATCAAGGAAGGTCACCTAGAAGAAGGGAACACATGTGTCTTTTGAGTCAACATGAGAGAGACCAAAAGAGATCTCAATGCTTTGCATTGTCCTCAAGTAGACAAAACTAAGGACAACAAATAGAAGAATGAGAATAACACATAGAAGAAGTAACGAAAGAGATCAAGAGAGAAGGAGAGAGTCTGCTATGCTAATGAAACTAGTCTAGCACGTCATCTACCCCCCGATCTTGCTGATCAATATTTCGGGAAGGTAGGAAACATGCTAGAGGAGGAACATCCAACACAGCAGACGGAGCTATCACAAGATCCAAATAAGGGCTATGTTCATGTTCTGAGCCACGTTGTTCTTGTCTAGGAGCTAGGATAAGTGCTTTAGAAAATTCATTAGATAAATGGTTATCAACATCAACATATTCATACTCACTATCAGAATGAACAGGAGTAACATTTTCATCATGAATAACATTTTCATCTATATCATCATCAAGATTTATAAAAATAGGATCTTTAACTCGCACAGGATCAAGACCATCATGCATTTTATGTTTAGGAGATTTCGGCTCAATCGTCGGCTGAGGAGAAAATGGAATAATACTGGCTGAAGGTGTTTTTGGGGATTGCAAAGTTTGAGAAGCAGCTGCCTGAGCTCTAAGATGACACTTTCGTCAGCGTTCACGTGCAGAACGATTTCGTCTAGTCTTAGTAGGAAGTTGCGAAGATTGAGGAGGAGGAATGTTCTCATCCTTATCACTTGGGTGTTTAGGTTGTGGTCTCTTAGGTTGAACAATAGAAGAAGAGGAAGGTCTCTTCTCTCCATAAGAGGAAGGAGGAGGAACTGCTCCATATAAGGGAGGAATACTTGGTTTAGGAAGGAGACCAAGTCTATCATGACGAGGAGGTATAGGTCTACTTTTAGGAAGTTTATTAGTCATAGGCAAAGTCACATCCATAGGGATGGGTTGGGAATCTTCTTGGGGAAAGACATTAGTTTTATCTTTCAAAGGAAGAACTTCCTTCTCAAGAACGATAGGAATGTCAAGTTTGGGTGTTCTAGGTTCACTTAGAGATAGGATCATATCTTTCTTCCACTTTTGATAAGATTTGAAAAGATGATCACTTCGCGGAGGAAGAGATTGGAATTGTTTAGGCCAAAAATAATCAATAGGAATGCTAGAAGTTCTTTCAGCTTGTTTAAAGAGACTATGATTGACAGTAACAACTTCACCATTATGGGGAAATTTCAAACACTTGTGAATGGGAGAAGCAATAGCTTTCATGGAAGATAGCCAAGGATAGCCTAGCTTCACACGAAATTGTTCGGATGATGGAATAATAGCAAAGTCCACATCAAGGGATTTGTTATGGACCTCAATAGGTAATGTAATAGAACCAATTGCAGGAGAATAAAATGCATCAAATAGTTTCACAACCACATTTGTTTCGTCATAGATCACTTGATTCAATTGCAAAGTAAAAAGAAATTCTTCAGTAATGATATTAACCATACAAGAAGGATCAATAAGCACTCCACGACAAGGTGTATTCTTGACTTTTGCAACTATATATAAAGGACCATCAGGTGCCCTGATAGTTTCACTGGAATCAAATGTGATGGAAGGTTCTTTAGGGATTTTCTGCTGTTCCACAAAGTTAATCACATTCGGAGTCATAGACACAAGATCATCAGGTGAGACAGAGGAATCAGTAGTATCAATCGCATTAGAGGTATGAGAAGGTAATGGATCAGTAAAAATCTGAAGATTTTGGTTAGGAGGAGCTACAGATGTATTGCCTTTATCATTCACACTAGAAATAGAAATAGTATTATTATCAATCAAATCTTGAATTTTACCCTTTAAAGCAAAACATTTTTCAGTATCATGCCCAGGTTGACGATGAAATTGACAAAAAGATTTGTTATCAAAATAGGGTGAATTAATCTTTGCAGGGTCTATTTGCCTTATAGGAGGAAGAGTAAGCACATTTTGTTCTAATAACTTATTCATAATACTATGCAATGATTCATTCAAAGGAGTGAACTTTCTTTCTTTCTTGAAAAACTTAGAAATAGGAGGCACACCTGATGCCGCATTCACATTGTTGTTGATGATGTTTTCATTGAATTTAATGGACTCTCTGTTCGGTTTAAACTTCCCAAATGGTTGTTGACTACTATCACCCTTATCACTCGGAGCCATAGGATTTGCTTGTTCCATTTGACTCACAGTCAGTTGATAATTGTGAAGAGTTGCGCACAACTGTTGGAAAGAATTAAACTCAGAAAACAGAAGTTTTTCTCTAATATCTTTTTGTAAATTAGAAATAAAGATTCTTTGAATATCATTGTCAGGTACTGGAAAGGAAATTTGAGCATACAAATGCTTATATCTACCAATGAAATCAGTCACTTTTTCTTTAACACCTTGTTTACAATGCATTAAATCAATCAAAGTAACTTTAGGACTTATATTGTTTTGAAATTGTTGAATAAAAGAATTTGCAAGTTGTTGGAAAGAAGTAATAGAATAGGAAGGTAACGAGCAATACCATTGTAGGGCTTTATCTCTTAATGTTCTAGTAAACAGTTTTGCAAGCAACCTTTGGTCATAAGCAAAATCGGTACATATTGTTTGAAAGGTCTTAACATGTGTTAGAGGGTCACCCTTACCATTATAAAGCTCCAAATGCGGGATTTCAACATGTTTAGGGGGGATAGCTCGAACAATGTCAAGAGAAAGTGGGCTCGCAACATCAAATGTGGGCACACTAAACTTAGATTGATTCATAGAGGCAATTTGTTTGTGCAAGATTGTTAATGGTCGCTTCAGTCGAAGAGTTCATATTAGACGTGTTAGATTGTGATGGAGGTATTATGTTATTGAAAGAAGGTATTGATTGAGAGTAAGGTGGTGGGACACTATGATAGTTAGTCATAGGAGATGATTGGAAAGGAGGAACACTACAAGGAGGAATGGAATGGTTAAATGAATTGCCCCCTTGTGTCATGTTCATTTGTGGAGATTTAATAGGAACACTCATTGAAGGAATGAATGAAGAAGTTGGATTGAATGAAGGAAGAGGGTTGATTGAAGAAGAAGGATTTCCCCCATGACTAGTGATCATAGGAGGAATGTCTTGTATTGAAGTAGTCATTATGTTTGATGTAAAAGTAGGTATACTAGCAATAGGAGTTGTCAAAGGAATATAATGATTAACTTGAGTAGGAGGTTGTGTATAACCTAAAGTTTCGGCACAACTCTTCATAGGCATCACATTTGAATCCACAATATGTGCAATACCACGCAAAATATCAATTCCATTCTTATCACTTTGCACCATACGTTTTAGACCCTCAATTAATGAAAGAGCTTGACTATCAGGGTATTCTTGAGACATCCATTGTCAAAAATCATCAAATTGGTTATCCAATTTTGAAAGTTGTTCTACAGAAACCTCATGGAGAGCTTCTTCATCATTAAGAGGATTAGAGGAATTACCCATGTCCTCGTTAAAAAGGCCATTCAAATTAGGTTCCATCTCCTTAGTAATTAAACCTTGGAAAGACTTAATTCTAAGGCTTCGTCTAACGGGAATAGTGTAAGTAGGGCTTATTGTTGTAAAACTCATGCACTAAAGAGAGAGAGAAGATTTTGAATTTTAGAGGTAGCAAATTTCAATAAAATCAGGCAATCTCCCAGATTTAAGCTGTTAAATGCAATCAGGACAATCTCCCGAAATTTTAGAAAAAATGTCAGGGACCATGGCGAACGGAGTGCACACGGTCCTCGCAACTTTTTTCGAAATTTTCAGGGATGAAAGTTAAGATGATTTTAAAGCTAATCTGAAAAAATTGAGTGATTTTACGATCTATAGATAGGCCAAATTAAAGTTGCAATCTCAAAATTGAACCCTACCAAGATTGTTGAAAAATGTAAAATTTGAATTTTGAAAAAGAGGGGGAAACTGAAATTTTGAATTTTATGATTTTAGAGGGAATACTAAAAGCAATGCAGGCTTTGAAATTTAAAAATTGACTCAATTTCATGCAAAAATTCAATTTTGAAAGTGGAAATCAAGGTTGTTGCAATTAAACACTTAATTTCAAAAGTCACAAACTGCAAAAATTTGAATAAAGCACTGAAATTTTGAATGAATGCTAACACACTTTTCAGATTTAGGACAGTAAGAAACACAATTTTGATATGAATTTTAATTTCAACAATTTTTGAATGATTAGAAGCCTCAATCCAAGCAATCGCTAGACTAACTTTGACTTTAATTTTGAAAGTGTTAGAATTGATAAAATCAGCCAAAATTTTGGATTTTAGTAGAAAAATACAGTAAGATCTAGCTCCCGAAATTTCAGAAAAAATGTCGGGGACGATGGCGCTCGGGGTGCACACGGTCCTCGCAACTTTTTTCCAAATTTTCAGGGATGAAAGATATTGTGATTTTATTGTGGAATCCAAAGTTACAGCCAATTTGGAGGTGTTTTGATCAGTGAAATTATCAGTCAAAGGTTGAATCAAGAAGGTTTTAAAAATTAGGGTTTTGACATTTAACCACTTAATTTTCAGAATTAAAGCACAAATATGAATTGATAATTTGCAATAGAAGGGTAGATCTGAAACAAGCATTAACAATTAAACATTTCACAAGCTCAATTACTAAAAAGAAAATTTTAGGGTTTTTATACAATTAGCCTCTAAAATTTGCAAAAGATCAAACATAGAAATGTAATTAAGGAAGCAAAATTTTCAGTTCTAACCATGAATAATCAGAATGAGGATGTTCACGTCGGGTTCACCAAAATGTAAAGCGGAAAAATCGAACCCTAGTTGTTCTCCCCTCTCCAACTCCAAGGAGAGAGAAGGGAGAGTCACTAGGGTTGATGGTTTTCACTTAGGGGAGACTTTACATTCAAAAGAGGGGTTGAAACCCACAAGATCCAATCCCACACAATGCAGGATTGGATTCTAAATGAGTTTCAAGGGTTGTGACATCAAGGATACCCTCTTTTGTAAAGAATGTAGATAGAAAGATTGAACTAAGAATGCATGTAAAGTAGGAAAGATTCGCTTATAAACAGAGATAGGGATATGGGATGAAGCTGCGGACCTGGAATTAGCAGTAAAATGTTGAGATGGTGCTATTCTGCAAATTTGAGCGAAAGTTGATGGGACGATGGCGCCCGGCGTGCACACGGTCCTCCGAAAAATCCGCGAAACGAAGGTGGATCTGTTCGTCTCTGCACAAGGATTCTAGATCTTCAATTACAGCCGCGTACCTGCAACCTACACACAGAAAAGAGAGGACGATTGGGGGGTTAGGGATGAGGGGTTTTCCTTTAGGTCAAACCCCGATTTTGGAATTAACCAAGAAATGAGAATGCTGTAAGTGTAAATGTTTGTAATGTAAACAAGTACTGATACCTTGTTGTAAGAATGTTTGTATTCTTACATGTGAAGGTGTAATGAATGTTGGATTTTGTATGTTGTAAGTGATCTCCTCTTCAATGGTTGAATCCTTGTCTTGAATGCAACACCTAGCCTTGAATGGAGACTTAGAATGCTCAATTGCTTGAAGGAATGCTTGAATGCTTGAATGTTTGAATGTTTGAATATCGCTTTCGCGTCTTGCTCGCATATGTTTTTCCTCTTTCTTACCTCCTCAAATGGGAGGGGAAATGTAGTTTATATACTTGTCAATTAGGGTTGATAGACTGATTTTCCCGACCTTAGGCCGACTAGGAAACATTATTTCCCGAATTGCAAACTTAAAGACCCGATGCCCAAAAGAGACCGGGCCCAAAATAGGGCCAGGGACTAGGGCGCTGGGCACCATGGTCCTGGGGGACCAGGGCACTGGGTGCCCTAGTCTAGAAGGACCAAGGCGCTGGGCGCCATGGTCCCACCTCCCGGGACAGCAGGGTGCAAGGAGGGATCAGGCCAGGGTGCAGAAAAATGCAGTTTTTGATGTCATAAACAGGTTTCGGGGTCTCCATCCAGGTTCAACGTTGCGCCACCATCGTGAAGACCCAAATGCAGTCGAAATTGCAAGTGTCGCAATTTTAGGACGCTACAACACCTAATTACAAAATTATATCACACGATACATAAATCAACCACCGGACCAATACAATGCCATAGACATCATATCATGAACCTAAATCAACTCCTCAAATACACATCATCACTAGAAATCTTGCCAAGATCAATCGCAACACATTACACCACCAAGAATATCTCATAACACGTGTTGACATATTGGCATAACTGATAGAGATGATGATGTACCGGTAAAGGACTATTGGTGATGATATATTAAAGGACTGTTGGTGATGATATAATTGCGATATGATGCTTTGTGATCAATTATTTGTGGTCATTGATGGCAACCATGTTTTTTTATGTTTGGTATATCATCTAAGTTATCTAGCCTAACCGGTAATGGAATGTTTGCTAAGTTGATAGTGAATTGGTAAGGAGAAATAGTGAAGGAGTTGGTTGCGGTAGCGATCTGTGTTGAGTTAGGTGTTGCAGTTTGGAATGTATGGTTATGACATTATAATGAGTCTATGATTGAAACCACATCATGTTTGAAGAACCGAAAGTCATGTTTGTAATTGACAGTTGTTTATTCAGTGTAGGGTTTTAGAACCGGTAACAAGATCTTTGACCGGTGATGATTTATGGTTTGGCGGTGAATATTATCATGTTCATTACTTAGTGGCGACGTGTCAAAAACTGTGTGTGATGATAATATTGCATTTGAGCATGTACATGGAGCAAATTTCTTGGGAAACAATGAAGTGCTTAGCAGAATGTGTTAAGGGTTTGATAACTTATCAGATCGATGTGTGGTGATGTGTTATGATCATTCAAGGGATGTAATTGTCTTGAAATTTGTTGTAATGATTTGTATGATGATCTGTAATGATTTGTAATGATTTTTAATGATTTGAAATGTAAATTAATTTTATCTTGTTGATGAGTTAGGGTTATGTAACCAACCTAGTTGAAAAGTGTATTTAGGTCGAGTATGAGAAGGTTTAGTGTGTGGGTGATTGGAGAAGGAGAGTGTGCCAAACCAAATTGAGATGTCTGCATGTGTGAAGCAGATTGGAGCTGAAATGGATCTGCAGTAGCAAGTAGAGAGTGCATTGATAAGATCATTTATTTGTTGTTTCCTAACAATTGCAACAGTATTAAAATTCCTTAACCGGGTAGCTTCTAACATGCCTAATCTTGTGAATACCTTCACTAGGTGGCTCATTAATTTGGGTTTAAATCCTTTAGCAAGGTTACTCTTAACAGGGTAGAGCTCCTAATAGAGCTGAGGTTAAAATCCCTTCACCGGGTGACTCCTAGAGGGTCTTCTCATAACCGAGCATTATTGTAAAGATCCTAACCAGGCTAGGCCTTTAACAGGGCACATTCCAAAAGAGTGCAAATATTTTGTGGATACCAATTCCCACCATGGTTTTTCCCATTTAGGTTTCCATGTGAAAAATCTATGTGTTCATGTTGTGGATGGATTGTTGAGTTATTCATTTGATGTTTTTATATTTCATGCATGTTGATGAACACATGAATGAGTAGTTTGGTAAATCTTCTTTAAGTGATTGATTGAGTAGCTACCGATACTGGTTATGAACTTATTTTGAGAAGTGTTTTTAGATTGGTGAAAGATTGTAGTTTATTGTTATCACTAATTCACCCCCCTCTCAGTAATAATCGGATCCTCACAATAACAATTGCTATCAAAGCATTAGGTCCTCTTTGTGCAGAAACTTAACTGCTTGAGGAAAAGATCCGAAGATGATGAAAGAGGGTCCCAAATTCACTAAGGACAACTACAGAATATGGAGTGATAGAATGAATATTTACATCAAAGGTATGGGTGCTCAGTTCTGGCAACATGTTATTACTAAGTATGTACCTCCTACTAGTCCTCTGACTGCAGATCAACTTAAGGAGCAGCAGGAAAACATTCAAGAATTGGAAGCCATTGTAAGCACACTTTTTGATACTGAATATATTGATGTCCAAGGTTTATAAACTGCTTTTGAAGTCTGGGAGAAGTTAGAATTAATCTATGGTGGTGATAAGCATGTTCAAAAGGATAAAGAAGAAAGCCTTAGAGGAAAGTTTGATGATATGAGAATGATGGAAGGAGAAAATATCACTCAGTATGGACAAAGGATACAATAAGTTATCGGTGGAATAAAAAGTGTTGGTGGTACTATAGAAGAAGACATTATGGTGAGTAAAATGCTTAGAACCCTATTGTCTACCTATGCCATTAGAGTGTCTGCTGTTCAAGAGTTGAGGTCAGTCAGTAATGATAAGGTTATTATTGATTCTTTGATTGGTAAGCTCACTATTTTTGAGTTGAATAGTTTTGATAACAGTGTACCTAAGACAAAATCTACTTTTAAAGCATTTGTATCTAGTGTACTAGTGAGAAAAGGGAAAATTGTTTGTCATAGTAATGAATGTAGGTCAAGTCATCATGGCGGTAGAAAAGCTGATGTGGATGATGAAGATAATCTAATGAAATTTGAAGCTCTATTAGCAAAAAGAATTCCTAGAGGCATGGTAAGTACAAAGGCAAGTTTCCTCTTAAGTGTTTCTCTTGTAACAAGATAGGACATAACTTGTTGAGTGTTGGTCAGTTGAATGACAAAGGTTATCATCTTGAGTTTAAGAATGGAGCGTGTAGGATCTTAGGATGCAAAGGAGAATTAATTGCTACTGGTAAACAAACTAAAGGTAACTTATTCCATCTAAATGCTAGTGTAAGTAGTTGTTTTGTTGCTAAGGTTGAAGATAGTTGGTTATGTCATATAAGGTTTTGTCATGTGAACTTTGATAATTTGGTTAAGGTCAGCAAGTTAAATATGGTTAGAGGTATGCCACAACTTGTTAAACTAGACAATGTGATGTGTAAAGAATGTCAGTTGGGTAAGATGACTACATCTTCTTTTAAGAGTAAATCTTTTTCTTTTGAGCATATTCTAAATTTGGTGCACACTGACTTATGTGGTCCTATAAGGACTGGAAGTTTTTATGGTGACAAGTATTTCATGTTATTTACTGATGATTTTTCTAGAATGATGTGGGTTACTTTTCTGAAGGAAAATTCAGAATCTTTCAGCAAGTTCAAGGCATTCAAGGCCTTAGGAGAAAATAAAACCAATAAGAATCTTAAGTTCTTGAGATTTGACTGGGGTGGAGAGTTTACGTCAGATGAGTTTGTGAGATGTTGTGATGAAAATGGAATAAAGAGGCAGTTATTTGCTCCAAGAACACCATAACCAAATGGAATTGCAAAAAAGAGAAATAGAACCATTGTTGAAGCAACAAGGACTATGCTAATACAGGGAGATGTACCTAAGATGTTTTGGAGAGAAGCAGTCAACACTGCAGTATACACATTGAACTAGGCACTGGTGAAGAAAGGTAATGACAAGACACCCTATGAGTTATGGTAAGGTAAAACTCTTAATGTTAGTTACTTCAAAGTTTTTGGCAGAAGGTGTTTTATAAAGAGAGATGAATATACTAGTAAATTTGACCCTAAAAGTGATGAAGGAACATTCATTGGCTACTCTACTAAGAGAAAAGCATTCGAGTGTTTCAATAAAAGAACCAAGAGGATTGTGGAACACATCAATATAAAAGTTGATGAATACTCTGATGAACGTGATGTTACCAACAAATCTAATCCAACAGATGATGAACAAAACCTTGTGATTGTTGAACTGAAAGTACAGAAAGATGTTGAGCAGAACACTGCAGATGAAGATGCTCAACCACTAGAAGATGAAGATGAAGAACAAGAAGAGGTTATTGCACTAGAACATGTTATACCTAGGTATGTAAGGTTAAATTTTTTTGAACACAATATAATAGGTGACAATATTGTTGGAGTGCAAACTAGAAGAAAAATCAGAGGAAGTGCATGTCTGATTTGTACAGTTGAACTGAAGACAGTGAGAGAAGCTCTTAAGGATGATGATTGGATAAAGGCAATGAATGAATAGCTTGATCAGATTGAGAAAAACAATATTTGGTCACTTGTTCCTAGAACTGATGATAAAAATGGGATTGGTACAAAGTGGGTATTTAGAAACAAGCTGAATGAAGATGGTGAAGTTGTTAGAAAGAAGGCAAGATTGGTTTGCAAAGTGTATGTACAAGAAGAAGGTTAAGATTATGGAGAAACCTTTGCACCAGTTGCTAGGCTTGAAGGAGTTAGAATGCTACTTGCATTTGCAGCCTTTAAATTTTTTAAAGTTTATCAAATGGATGTAAAGATAACATTTCTGTATGGTATTCTTGAAGCAGAGGTGTATATTGAACAACCAGATGGGTTTGTATTGTCAAAAGATAAGGATATGGTATGCACACTGCATAAAGCATTATATGGATTAAAGAAAGCACTAAGAGCATGGTTTGAGAGACTTCATGCACATCTTATAAAGATAGGATTTCAGAGAACCAATGAGGACAATAATATTTATTTGAAGATTGAAGGAGACAATATGTTGATTGCAGAAGTATTTGTTGGTGACATCATATTTGGAGGAAATGATGATATGAATATGACTTTTATAGATGAGATGAAGGAAGAGTTTGAGATGTCTTTGATAGGAGAGATAAAAAAAATTATTGGTTTGTAGGTCCAACAACTGGAAGGTGGAATTTTTATCAGTCAATCTAAGTATGTGAAGGAAGTGTTAAAAACTTTTGGAATGGAAGACTGTAAACCGGTTGGAACACCTATGGTTATAAGTTGCAGATTGTCAAAAGAAGATGATTTACCCTTAGTGGATGAGAAGGAATATAGATCTATGATTGGGAAACTTCAGTATGTTGTTTAGAGTAGACCGGATATTGCCAATGTAGTTGGTTTAGTAGCAAGATTTCTGAAGATCCCTAAGGAGACACATATGACAATAGTGAAGAGAATATTCAGATATCTTAGAGGGACAATTGATTATGGATTATGGTATCCATATAAAGGCAATTTTTCTTTGTAGGTATTCACTGATGCTGATTGGGCTAGTAATGTAGATGACCAGAAGAGCACAACCGGTGGCACATTCTTTCTAGGAGGAAGACTGGTATCTTGGACCAGTAAGAAACAAACATGTATTTCTCAGTCTACAACAGAAGTAGAGTATGTAGCTGCATCCATGAATTGTACACAATCTATATGGATAAGACATGTCTTGGAAGGATTAAAGAAGGCTATGACAGAACTGGTGATCATACATTGTGATAACACTAGTGCTATGTGTCAAGTAAGGAGTAGTTGGTAGATATATTCGCTAAGCCATTTCCTAAGGCTACCTTTGAATATCTCAGAGGTAAGTTAGGGGTTATACCCCCACCTAAGGTCAATTAAGAAAATGTGGAAGCATCAATCCAGTGGATTTCTTGAATATCTTTCACCATGGATTGATGAGAAGAGGGCTACTCCTTAGGGGGAGAAAAAAAGATGAAGCAGTAGAAATGAAGACAAAAGATGCCTTTGCACCTTTGACATTGTTGTCAAAGGGGGAGAAGAAAAATGACAAGGAGAATTAATGCAAATGAAGAGAAGATAAAGTGAAGAACATATCAGTACAACATGGCATGATGAGTTCCTGATATTTGTCATCAATTGATTATTTTGGTGTTGTATTCTTTTAGTGTTGCCATCAATACCAAAGGGGGAGAATGTTGGCATATTGGCATAACTGATAGAGATGATGATGTACCAGTAAAGGACTATTGGTGATGATATAATTATGATATGATGCTTTGTGATTAGTTATTTGTGTTGTCATTGATGGCAACCATGTTTGTTTATGTTTGGTATATCATCTAAGTTATCTAGCTTAACGATTAATGGAATATTTGCTAAGTTGACAATGAACCAGTAAGCAAGAACAATGAAGGAGTTGGTTGCGGTAGCGATCGTGTTGAGTTAGGTGTCATGGTTTGGAATGTATGGTTATGATATTATAATGAGTCTATGACTAGAACCACATCATGTTTGAAGAATTAGAAGTCATGTTTGTAATTGACTGTTGTTTATTTAGTATAGGGTTTGAGAACCGGTAACAAGATCTTTGACCGGTGATGATTTATGGTTTGGCGGTGAATCTTATCATGTTCATTACTTAGTGGTGATGTGTCAGAAACTGTGTGTGATGATAAGATTGCATTTAAGCACATACAAGGAGTGAATTTCTTGGGAAACAGTGAAGTGCTTAGAAAAATGTGTTAAGGGTTTGACAGCTTATCAGATCGATGTGCAGTGATGTGTTATGATCATTCAATGGCTGTAATTGTCTTGAAATTTGTTGTAATGATCTTTATGATGATTTGTAATGATTTGTAATGATCTGTAATGATTTGTAATGATCTATAATGATATGTAATGACCTATAATGTAAATTCATTGTATCTTGTTGATGAGTTAGGGTTATATAACTGACCTAGTTGAAAAGTATATTTAGGTCAAGTTTGAGAAGGTTTAGTGTGTCGATGATCAGAGAAGGAGAGTGTGCTGAACTAGATTGAGATGTCTGCATGTGTGAAGTAGATTGAAGCTGAAATGGATCTGTACTAGCAAGCAGAGAGTGCATTGATCAGACTATTTATCTATTGTTTCCTCATAGTTGCAACAATATTAAAATCCCTTAATCGGCTAGGTTCTAACAGGCCTGATCTTGTAAATCCCTTCACCGGGTGGCTCATTAATTTGGGTTTAAATCATTTAGCAAGGTTACTAATAATAGAGTAGAGATCCTAACAAAGCTAAGGTTAAAATCCCTTCACCGAGTGACTCCTAATAAGGTCTGCTCTTAACCGGGCATTATTGTAAAGCTCCTAAGGGCTAGGCCTTTAACATGGCACATTCCAAAAGAGTGCAAATATTTGGTGGGTACCAATTCCCACTGTGGTTTCTCCCATTTGGATTTCCACATGAAAAATATTTGTGTTCATGTTGTGGATGGATTATTGAGTTATTCATTTGACGTTTTTACATCGCATGCATGTTGATGAACACATGAATGAGTAGTTTGGTAAATATTCTTTAAGTGATTGATTGAGTAGTTATCGGTACTAGTTATAAACTTATTTTGAGAAGTGTTTTCAGATTCATGAAAGATTGTAGTTTATTGTTATTTGATTCACCCCCCCTCTCAGTAATAACCGGATCCTCATAATAAAAACACAAAGAATATCAATGGACCATGAAAATCATCAAGACTTGCACAATAATCAATGTGGACCACCAAGACAAATAGGACATGATTAGGAAACACCAACAAGCACCTTAGAACCATCTACAATAGCTGCACCAACACCACTTATGTAAATCTTCATCGATCAACATGCTAACGTTCAAGAACACTCAACAACAACAACTCAGATAAGAAAGATAGCTTCCCGAGCATGAAATCATGAACCACTTGAAATGAAGATACACACAAACATCCAAAACATTCTCCCAAATCTGCGGCACAAGATATGATCATATTGGAGCACATTGGATCAAAAACCAAACTTTGTTAGCAACTGAACAGAAAGACCAAAACCTCAAATGCAATCATCAGATCACCAAAACAATTCTCTACAATACCAAAGCACATGAATATGTTGACATCAATGACAACAACATATCCTAGTAGCAACAATATCCAACACTTTTTTCACTCATACTTTGCTATGTCCAAACATAATATGTATATGTATATATATGTGTGCTGATAATAATATACATCAAGTCAGCCTTAAGGAAACTTTCCTCAAATATATTCCAACAGTCAGATTACATGCTACAAGCACTAGAGTAAAAAAACAATAAAAAAGTTCAAGGTCAGCTTGAGCCGGAATGAACATATCCTCAAATTTCCTCAAGAACATGCTTTTAAAGCATAAAGAACACAATCCTTGACTCGACATAGAAACAGTTAAAGACATGAACAATGGATCATCAAAGGATTATCATTAGAAATAAAAAAACTAAAGGAAAATGGAGCTCATAGAAATGTCAAACACTACACAACCAAGAATAACATCCAGAGCATGACTTCCCGGGCACTAAAAGAATACAACAATCTTAAGCAATGAAAACCAACATATCAAAAATATGCTATCATATTTGCAACGAGATAAAAATGTGGAGCATTGCGATCTTGAAAGCTGTCAACTAAATACCACCAAACTACATAACCATCACTGTATATACATCTGAAGAACAAACTTAATTGCCAAAACCAACACCAAACCTCACATACCAAGGAACACATATCCACATGTTGACAACATACATTTCTAGAGCAACAAACATATCTATAATACATCTGCAACAACTAGGATCTCCATCTTTATACATACATACCTATCTTCCACTATTTTGCATCATACATACCTGTTGGCAATCGACACTCAATTGGTTGGTTTCAATATGTTGTCATTGATGGAAACATGGCAACATGTTTCAGCTTTATTATTTTGGTTTAGTTGTGTACCGACGGGCACTTCACAGACACTTCACCAACACCGACAGGATGGAAGGATTTCTTTGGTTACTGACAATGCAAGCCGACATGGTTTATATTCAGGTTATCGGTATTAGAGGCTGACATCATTTGGAGATCCGACATCGGCGATTGTTTTGATATTCATGTATTTATGTTATTGAGCCAACATGTATATTCATATTGTAATTATCTTTGTAAGCTAACACAAGACATGATGATTTGTAAAGGGTATATAGGTCAGTTGATTAGATCATTTTGAGATATGGGAAATATATATATGTGTGTAATATTATAAAAATATAAAGGAGATGCAAAACATATGAGAGAGATCATGTATGTGAGGATATTTATGTAAGGGTTATTCTGGTAAGGGTTTAGGGTTTCAGACCGAAACAAATAGAGCTTAACCAGAACTGTATTCAAGCATAGAAGATGCTATCTTTGCAATTCAATCATTTCTCTGGATTGTAGTCTGGATTTGTATGTAGTCAGTGAGGCTCCTTTTGTGATTGAGCAGTGTGCTCTAGGCTGTAAGCCTTCTTGCAAGTGTAGGCCCCTATATTTTGTAATATCTCTTCATATGGCGAGTGGATTGATATTCTGGGTCACAAATCCCACCGTGGTTTTTCCTCTTTGAGGTTTTCCACGTATAATTCTATGTGTTATTTTATTCATTTGTGTGATTGTCTTATTGGTTGCTTTGCTTCTTTCAATTCTATATGTACCGATATACCGGTTGGTGTATGCATGTTTTAATAAGGTTAAAATTGATCATTCTGGTAGAACACTAATTCACCCCCCCCTCAGTGTTCTTGGATTCCAACAATACCCATCTTCCATTATTTTGTATCATATATACCTGTAGACGTATAAAAATGACCATATTCCTAAATGAATATTTTATGTTCATTTCTCTATTTAATTAAATCCAATTTAATTAAAATACCCGCATTCCTCTATTTAATTAAGTAAATTACTCAATTTATTTAAATTAAATTCACTATACCATTTAATGAATAGATCATTTTATTCAATTAAATTCCCCCTATCCACTTTTAATTAAATACAAATTTAATTAAATAGTTATCCTAAATTGAATAAATCTAATTTATTTAATTTCCCCAAATTGCAACCAAATTGAATTAAATCATTTAAATCAATTAAATCCTATTATCCCTCCATCCACTTGCAAAATCCCAAACCCCTTTCTAATCCCTTCTAGACTCTTCTAATCGCTTCTAATTAGCCTAACCCATCTTCTAAAACTTTGTCACATCCCTAAGCAAGGGGAGGTCACTTCTCAAACCCTCAAAGTCTTTGATAACCATTAAAGGCTTTCAAACTTCAACCACTTAATTCCCCAAAGTCTTCAATAACCATTAATGGTTAACTCAAACCCTCTTACATGGTTAAAGAATTTGTTTTAACTCAACCTTCACCCAACCCAAAGGTCTCATCAAGCCTTTAATGCTTTGACCATGATTATCTCTTAATCATTTGCACAAGGGTTTATCCTTGGATTAACTCTTAATCCAATGGGTAATCTTAATTTAGACTTGACCCTTACCTTCTAGATAACCCTAAGGTCTTCTCAGGCATTTAATGTCTCCAACCCCTTCTCTCAACCCAACCCTATGTTGACACTTGTCACCATTTCATTGGTGCCAATTGCAAACATGGATCCCCAGCTTTCAAACTCAACCCTTGATCAACTCTTTCAATCCTGACCATCCATTGCCCTGTTTTTGCTATAAATAGAGCTCTCATTCCTCCATTTTACAATCATCCTTCAAATTTGTAGTATCATACTTATGCTCAAATACATTCAAGCTTTCATATCATTTTTATGTTCATCATTTTAACCTCTCTTTAGAATACAAAGTAGTCTAAATATGCATGTTTAGAATACTTTCTTTATCATTTAGCTCAATCATAGACTAATATATCATGTTAGGATAGTATTCATACTAATCTTGTCATCTTATCATCTAGTTTATTGCATTTCTAGAATCATGCATAGCTTAGGATGCATCTCATACTAAAATCTATCAAGACATCCCTCGTTCTTGCATTTGCCATCCCTAAACCATTTTGCTCAGTGATCTGAGAGCAAAAACATTGGTTTGAGGGACATTGTGAGATAGAGAACCATGGGACCCACCTTGGGAAGCTGAGTAATACGTCGTTACTCCATAGTTTGCACCAAGAAGTCCTGTGTGTGTGTGTGGACAAGTCATTTAGCAATATTTTCACATATTGAGTTTTATCAGCCCACTTTTCCTGCATACAATACCTATCTTCCACTATTCTGCATCATATCCAGACCAATCTGGATCACTGGGTTTGAGATCAATGAAAACTAAGACATATATTTCTAACAACCTATACTTTTATTTTTACATGCAATAACTTAGTAATACTCCTTATTTTACACAAATTTTACTTTTTAACATTACATGCATTTGTGTTTTGTAGAGAGAACTTAGATATTGTTGTTTTGAAGGAAAAACAATATTTTCCACAACTAGACAACCTTGTGTTTGCACTTTACACTCTACAACCTACATATAGATGTATAGTTCTACTTATAGGTGTTTTTTTGAAACATATTTCAAAGTTTTAAAGATAAAACATAGTAAAATATATGCATCGATTCATCCAACACTTAATGAACAACCAAATTTGAAGGAAAATCTAAATTTTATTGAAGATAAAGGTACTTTGCAACCATACAAATCTGAAAATGCTTTAAAATCTATCTAAAATATCATTTACATTGAAATTTTAGTCATGATACGATTGATATTGTGATACATGAGCATCCCTAGTTATCAATCAATCCCGCATCAACCAAAAACAATTTTTGTTCTTGCATTTTAGTTTGTAGTTGTCTTGACACTTTCTCTGCATTAGACCAAATATTTCTCTTCATGCCTTGCGGATCTAGATTCACAATCTAAAATTAGTCATCTACATCATATCCAGGGATCTTTTAATTTAATTTAAGTTATAACATCCAAAATTTCATTTAGTTGCCAAAATATTTTGTGTATATGGTGACAGTTCACTTGTAGACCCTTTTCGTTGCATGGGAATTTGATTAGAACATCATTAAAGACATTTAAAACCTAGGTGAATCCTTTCTTATGGTCTAAAATACATATTTATCTTCTACAAGGTATCATCTCATGTTCTAAGGCTGACCTACACATTTCATCATTCTTGGGTTTGAGATCTTTGTGGCTAACATAGATGTTTATCGGAGCTAGAGAATCATATATAAGATCATTTTGTAATAATCCAAGGATACTGAATTATTTAGATAGTAATTTTGATCATTAGATGTTTATCGGAGCTAGAGAATCATATATAAGATCATTTTGTAATAATCCAAGGATACTGAATTATTTAGATAGTAATTTTGATCATTAGATTCAATCTTCTAGTCCAAGGACTATTATTAGGCTAATGCACTATTGTATAACTTGTAATGCCTTGCGGTAGGCTTATGAACCCATTATTATTCTGCATATGAAGGCGCGTGATGTAATGAAAGTTGCAAATGGTGAATATATCAATGTTCTTGTTTATTGAGAATTTCTTGTGTTATTTTTGTTGTGTTGATCTTTGTGTTGTACAATTGGATAGTCTCATATGGGCCCTCCATCTGTGACTACACCAAGTGGTATCAAAGCGAGTTTTGAGTCCTTGTGGATCATAGGCATTCGTTGTGGTGAAAAGATTGCCAACCTAGGGCTGATTGTGTGTATTTTCAATAGATTGTCGACTATGAGGTAGTTGAGACCTTGTAGCTAGATTGTCAAATTGAGGTAGTTGTACTAGAGCCAAGGAAGAGATGTCACCAAGAAGATTACCTACTATAAAAAAATTTATTGATAAAATGGATGTAATGATGGAGATTATGAGAGAAGTGAAAGTCTGATTAGATGTTATAGAAGAAGATAGAAAGAGATGTCTAAACCCTAGATTGGAAGATGAAAGTGTTGGCATTATGTAAACTGGCATGAAGACATAATGATATTGTATGTTGTCATTGATGTCAATATGAGACATGGTGTGAACCGACACATGTGATAGGTGAAGCGAGAGAGGAACCAGCATATGTATGAACCGGTTTATATGCCAAAGTGAAGCAGCATATTTGTTCAAGGTGAACCGGCATGTAGTTATGGGAACCGACACATGGAAGCATTGTATGACTACTGGTTGGTAGGTAGCTTCCACTTCAGGATTTCCAGTTGGAATACCTCAAGTCTGTGTGACTCAATCGGTGATCTTTGTGTGATGAGTTAGCAGTATGATGGAGGATAGATCATGTTGCCACGTAAGCTCTGTGTGCGTGAAGGATCTTGCATGAAGATGACTATTCCTATCTACCTCGGGAATGTGCGAAGTCTATCAAATGGTGATAACGCGTGATGGGTTATCAGCTGCCATGAAATCAGTGGATAATGGATGATGGAGAATGTCTTGAGATCGACTCAAGATTGTTGCATTTAATGCAGTATGTTTCAACGGTTAGGATCAAACTGTTTAAATTGCTTAACCTAACAGGTTTAGGGTTTAAGGTTTTTGCTACCAACCTGTATGTTTCCTATAAGGTCGATGTTGTGTTTCTTTTTGAGGTTGTTGGCAAAAGCTGTGAGTGTGTATCCAAGGGAAGTGATACGTAATTCTTGCCAGACCAAAGGAGAGAAGAGATACTTGCAAAGTGAAAGTGCAGAAGGAAAAGAGGATCCTAAACAGATCTACATTAGCATTGAGTGCTGTTAACAGATCATTGTAATTCCTATTGATCTCTAACCACTTCAACAGTTGTAAAATCCCCTATCAGGGTAGTCTTAACTAGCTTGATTCAAAATCCCTTAATCGGGTGGTCCTAATAGGCTTGATTCAAATCCCTTAACCGGGTAACTCGAGGTTAATGAGTTCTGAGAAGCTATAGAGCTTAGGAGATCCTTTCAGCTATTGAGTTCTTGAAATCCTCTAACAAGGTGACCCTAATGGGTTTAACCCTTAACCAGGTATCCCTTAACTGGGTGATCCCTAACAGGATCGGTTCCTAGTAGAACCTATTGTAATGTCTTTAACCGGACAAGGCTCCTAACAGAGTGGACTTCTAAAGAGTTCAAAAAGCAGCTTGTGGGTATTCATCCCCACCATGGTTTTTCCTAGTTGGGTTTCCACGTGAAAAATATGTGTGTCATGTGAAATGCTTTTGTCTTGTGATGCTTTGTTTTACCTATTAAGCATATGAAGGTTCTATGTTTTATGCCTATCTATAAAACATATTGAACTCACTGTTGTGAAGATCTGATGGTTAAGTTTACCTGTTTATGCATGAGAATATAATGATACTGCAGTATTGAGCTAAGAGGGTAGCTTATTGAGTGACCGGTTCATGACTGATTGAGCTGTACTGGATGTTACCGGTTGCACTCTGTTTTATCGGTATCCCTGTTTGCCAGTCATTTGGGGTATTTGCTGTCAAACTGGTTTTGGACTGTATTTGTGTTTGTACTGATTCACCCCCCCTCTCAGTACCGGTTTGGTACTCGTGGTTCATCATTGAGTTATCAATTGGTATCACAGCACTCTAGGTCCTCTGTGTTGTAAGCTTAACCGCTTGAGGAAAAGATCCTTGTCAAATGATGAAGAGGGAAGGTCCAAAGTTTAACAAGGAAAATTTTGGTATATGGAAAGACAGGATGAAGATATTCATCAAAAGCATGGGTGTTCAACATTGGAGTTATGTTGAAAATGTATATGTTGTTCCTACCGATACTCTCACCGATGACCAAAAGAGAGAGATACAAGAAAATGGGCAAGTCATGGAAGCCCTCATTAGTAGTCTATCTGAGATTGAGTTTATTGATGTTTAGGACAAGACAAATCCCAAAGAGGTATGGGATGCTCTTGAAAATATTTATGGTGGTGATGACCATGTAAAACAGGCTAAGGAAGAAAGCCTGAGAGGGAAGTTTGAAGACATGCGGATGGTTGAAGGAGAGACCATTCAGCAGTATGGAATACGAATCAAAACAGTTGTTGGAGAAATAAAGAGTGTAGGTGGCAAAATAGAAGAATCCACTGTGGTAAGTAAAGTCCTGAGATCCCTGTTGCCGGTCTATGCAATAAGGGTCGTTGCTATTCAGGAGCTGAGATCAATAGACAAGTCTAAGGTGTCCTTGGACTCCATCATAGCCAAGTTGACAGCCTATGAACTGAATAATTTTGATGGCAGTGTTCAAAAGACAGAATTAGCTTTTAAAGCCTCTGCTATACCATCCAGAAAAGGAAAAGAGGCTAGCACTAGTGGGGAACCTAATCAGAATAGAGAAATGAAGGATGAAGAGTTTCTGATGGAATTTGAAGCTCTTCTTGCCAGGAGATTTCCAAAAGGGATTGGTAAATACAAAGGTAAGCTCCCTTTGAAATGTTTCTCCTGTAACCAGATAGGAAATATTGCTATGAACTGTCCCAATAGTGACAACAAGGATAAACCGGAAAGGTTCAAGAAATTCAAAGGAGGAAACCGGAGAAACTGTTTTGTGGCAATTGATGAAGGTGTCACAGATGAGGAATTAGAAGATGAAGAGAATTAAGACATTGTGTTTGTTGCTTTAAAGGAAGATGTGGCAGACAAGAAGGCTCTTGTCTCCCGGTTTGATAATTCCAATGAGTGGATCATTGATAGTGGCTATTCTCACCATATGACTGGTGACCGGAGCAAGTTTCTATCCTTAGAGGAGTATGATGGTGGTGTGGTTCACTTTGGCAATGATGCACCATGCATGGTCAAAGGCAGAGGGTCCATCTCTTTGAATGGAAAGAGTAGTGCTGACAATGTGTACTAGGTTGATGGTCTCAAACACAACCTTCTAAGTGTTGCCCATTTAAATGACAGTGGCCTCACTCTGAAATTCAAGAATGGAGCTTGCAGAATCAAGGGAAAAGATGGTAAATTGGTGGCCACCGGCATGTAGACTAAAGGTAACTTATTTCATCTGAATGCAAATATAAGTACATGTCTTATGGCTAAGCTTGATGATAGTTGGATATGGCATAGGAGACTCTACCATGTAAAATTTGATAACATTGTAAAGGCTAGTAAGATCAAGGAAGTTAGAGGGTTGCCGGTGTTGAGCAAACCAGACAATACCTTATGCAGAGAGTGTCAATTGGGGAAAATGTCTTCCTCAACCTTTAAAGGTAAATCTTTCACTACTGACAACTTGCTTGATCTTGTGCATACTGATTTATGTGGTCCTATGAAAACTAGAAGTGTGTAGGGTGATAGGTACTTCATGATTCTCACTAATGACTGCTCAAGAATGATGTGGGTCACATTCGTGAAAGACAAGTCTATAGCCTTTGTGAAATTCAAAGCTTTCAGAGCATTAGTGGAGAAGGAAAGTGACAAAAGGATCAAATGTCTCAGAACTGATCAAGGAGGGGAATTCACTTCCGGTGAATTCAACAAGTATTATGAAGAATTTGGCATCAAGAGACAACTGTTTGCCCCTCGGACTCCACAACAGAATGGCCTAGCAGAGAGGAATAACTAGACGACAATTGAAGCAACTAGAGCCATGTTGATTCAAGGAAAGGTAGCTCACACGTTTTGGAGAGAAGCGATGAGCACTGCAGCCTACACTATGAACCGAGTACTCATCAAAAAGGGTAAGGACAAAACTCCTTATGAGTATTGGACCGGTAAGACACCTATGGTTAACTACTTTAAGGTATTTGGTAGCAAATGTTACATCAAGAGGAGTGAACATCAGGGCAAATTTGAAGCTAAATGTGATGAGGGAATATTTCTAGGATATTCCACCAAGAGTAAAGATTTCAAGTGCTACAACAATAGGACTCAAAGAATTATGGAAAGCATCAATGTAAGAGTTGATGAATCCTCTGAGAAGACTGAGGAAACCTACAGTGAGCAAGCTGTAAATGAACCGGTTGCAACCTTCTGGGAACCGGTTGTCAGTCAACCGAGTACTAGTAACAGTGTTCCTGAACTGGTGAATGCTGATACTGATGAAGATGAGGATGAAGAAGAAAAGAAAGAAGAACCAGTTAAGACCATTCCTCGGCATGTCAAGTTGAATCATGATCCCAAGCAGATCATAGGTGATAAGGATGCAGGAATCCTTACTAGAAGAAAGATCAGAGAAAACTCATGTATGATCTCTGAATTTGAGCCTAAGTCATTCAAAGAGGCTCATAAAAATGAAGACTGGATCAAGGCAATGGAAGAAGAACTTGACCAGATAGAGAAAAATGGTACATGGTCCTTGGTACCCATACCAGAGCATAAAAATGTCATTGGCACCAAATGGGTGTTCAGAAATAAGTTGAATGAGGATGGCACAATGATTAGGAATAAAGCCAGATTGGTATGCAAAGGATATGCTCAAGAAGAAGGAGAAGACTATGGGGAAACCTTTGCTCCTGTAGCCAGATTGGAAGGAGTTGGTTGCTTCTTGCATATGCAACTTTTAAGAGGTTGAAGGTATATCAAATGGATGTAAAATCTGCATTCCTAAATGGTGTACTTGAAGAGGAGGTGTATATTGAGCAACCAGATGGGTTTGCCCTATCTGAAGATAGTGACATGGTATGTAGGCTACATAAAGCATTATATGATCTAAAGCAAGCACCTAGGGCATGGTATGAGCGCCTACATTCCCATCTTGTGAAGATTGGATTTGAGAGAACAAGTGAAGATAGCAATATCTACTTGAAGTCTGAAGGAGATCAGATCTTGATCTGTGAAGTTTTTGTTGATGACATCATCTTTGGTGGAGATGACAAGATGAGTCATGAGTTTGCTAATGAGATGAAGAAAGAGTTTGAGATGTCACTCATAGGGGAGATTAAGTTCTTTATTAGACTGCAGATCCAACAGATGGAAGATGGAATCTTCATCACTCAGTCCAAATATGTCAAAGAGGTGTTGAAGACTTTTGGCATGGAAGATAGCAAACCGGTTGGTACACCGATGGTGACCGGTTGCAAATTGACAAAAAAGGATGATTCCGCACTGGTTGATGAGAAGGAATACTGATCAATGATTGGTAAGTTCCATTATGTAGTGCATAGCAAACCGGATATTGCACATGCAGTTGGTATTACTGCAAGGTTCCAGAAGAGTCCAAGAGAACCTCACTTGATTGCAGTCAAGCAGATTCTTAGGTATCTGAAGGGAACAATAGACTATGGATTGTGGTACCCATACAACAATAATTTCAATCTGAAAGTGTTCACAGATGCTGATTGGGTAGGTAATGTGGATGACCGAAAGAGCACAACCGGTGGTGCATTCTTTCTCGATGGTAGACTGGTCTCATGGATGAGTAAAAAGCAGAGTTGTATCTCAGTCTATAGCAGAAACAAAGTATGTTGTAGCTTTCATGAACTAGACTCAGACAATCTAGATGAAGCATGTACTGGAAGGCTTCAAGATCCTTGTATCTGAACCGGTAAGTATATTCTGTGATAACACAAGTGCTATCAATATATCAAAGAATCCGGTTTTACATTCTAGAACCAAGCATTTTGAGCTTAAGTATCATTTCTTGAGGGAAAAGGTTTAGAATAAAGAGATTGCACTAGAGCATGTGTCCAGTAAGGAGCAGTTAGCAGACATATTCACCAAGCCTCTCCCAAAGACAACATTTGTGCATTTGAGAGGTGAATTAGGGGTATTGCCCCTTCAGGAGGTGAACTAAAAAGTAATTGTTCCACATCATTCCGGTACTGGAAAGACAAATTTTTGGTTGATTGGTGTGTTGAAGGATGCTACTCCTCAGGGGGAGCAACATGATGAAACAGAGATGATTGTACCTCCACTTTGGCATTGTTGTCAAAGGGGGAGAAGGAGTGAAGTGAAAAGATATCTGCAGCAAATGAGGAGAAGATGTGAAGTAGAGAAGATACCTGTAGCAAATGGGGAGAAGATGTAAAGCAGAGAAGATATCTTTTGTATATTGCCATCAATGCCAAAGGGGGAGATTGTTGGCATTATGTAAACCAACATGAAGACATAATGATATTGTGTGTTGTCATTGATGTCACTATGAGACATGGTGTGAACCGACACATGTGATAGGTGAAGTGAGAGAGGAACCGACATATGTATGAATCGGTTTATATGCCAAAGTGAAGCGACATATTTGTTCAAGGTGAACCAACATGTAGTTATGGGAACCGGCACATGGAAGCATTGTATGACTACCAGTTGGTAGGTAGCTTCCACTTCAGGATTTTCGGTTGGAGTACCTCAAGTCTGTGTGACTCAATCGGTGATCTTTGTGTGATGAGTTAGCAGTATGATGGAGGACAGATTGTGTTGCCACGTAAGCTCTGTGTGCGTGAAGGATCTTGCATGAAGATGACTATTCCTATCTACCTTAGGAATGTGCGAAGTCTGTCAAACGGTGTTAATGCATGATGGGTTATCAGCCACCATGAAATCGGTGGATAATGGATGATGGAGAATGTCTTGAGATTGACTCAAGATTGTTGCATTTAATGCAGTATGTTTCAACAGTCAGGATCGAACCGTTTAAATTGCTTAACCTAACAGGTTTAGGGTTTAGGGTTTTTCCTACCGACCTGTATGTTTCCTATTAGGTTGATGTTGTGTTTCTTTTTGAGGTTGTTGGCAAAAGTTGTGAGTGTGTATCCAAGGGAAGTGATACATAATTCTTGCCAAACCAAAGGAGAGAAGAGATACCTGCAAAGTGAAAGTGCAGAAGGAAAAGAGGAGCCTAAATGGATCTGCATTAGCATTGAGTGCTGTTAACAGATCATTGTAATTCCTATTGATCTCTAACCACTTCAATAGTTGTAAAATCCCCTATCAGGGTAGTCTTAACTGGCTTGATTCAAAATCCCTTAAATCGGGTGGTCCTAACAGGCTTGATTCAAATCCCTTAACCGGGTAACTCGAGGTTAATGAGTTCTGAGAAGCTATAGAGCTTAGGAGATCCTTTCAGCTATTGAGTTCTTGAAATCCTCTAACAAGGTGACCCTAATGGGTTTAACCCTTAACCAGGTATCCCTTAACCGGGTGATCCCTAACAGGATCGGTTCCTAGCATAACCTATTGTAATGTCTTTAACCAGACAAGGCTCCTAACAGAGTGGACTTCTAAAGAGTTCAAAAAACAGCTTGTGGGTATTCATCCCCACCATGGTTTTTCCTAGTTGGGTTTCCACGTGAAAAATATGCGTGTCATGTGAAATGCTTTTGTCTTGTGATGCTTTGTTTTACCTATTAAGCATAAGAAGGTTCTATGTTTTATGCCTGTCTATAAAACATATTGAACTCACTGTTGTGAAGATCTGATGGTTAAGTTTACCTGTTTATGCATGAGAATATAATGATACTGTAGTATTGAGCTAAGAGGGTAGCTTATTATGTGACCGATTTATGACTGATTGAGCTGTACTGGATGTTACCAGTTGCACTTTGTTTTACCGATATCCCTGTTTGTCAGTCATTTGGGGTATTTGCTGTCAAACCGATTTTGGACTGTATTTGTGTTTGTACTGATTTACCCCCCCCTCTCAGTACCGGTTTGGTACTCGTGGTTCATCATTGAGTTATCAGAAAGTGATGATGAACTAGAACAAAACCTCATTGAAGATAATTCTAGAGAAGAGGAAAAATAATTAGATAAGATAAAGATGATTCAAGCTATTTCAAATATCATTACAGACCTAAAATTGAAATCTAAAATTATGTGGGAAATCTAAACCTTGGAAAATTGATTGACTGGATAAATGATATGGAGGAATACTTTGAATATGAAGAAATTGAATATTCAAAAAGAGTGAGATTTGCAAAAACTAAGTTGAAAGGTCTTGCTGCTTTATGGTGGAGAGAATTTCAATTGGATAGGGATAGGGGAGGAAAGGAGAAAATTACAAAATAGGATAGGATGGTGTCAAAATTGAAGAATCAATTCACACCTACTGATTATGAGCTTGAGCTACTAAAGAGATTGCAAAATTTAAGGCAAAAGGAGAAATCTGTGAAGAAGTACATGTTGGAAATATGCTGGATTTGGTTAAGTATTGTCATTGATGTCAACACTGTATCTCGGTTGGATATGATCCTGCTATCCCAGTTGGACCTATCTCGGTTTGTCTTGGTGTTTATCTTGGGTTTGGCTTTGATTCTGATCTGGTATGATCAGATCCTTGGATGAGGTTTTGGATGCTTATTCTAGATGGTTATATGCTTTCCATATTCTGTTGGTTCATGTTTTGGTGCTTCCTAGTACCAGTTAGCTTTATCGGTAAGTGATATTTGATGTTTTGATCATACGATTTTGGTTTTGCTTATGGAATAGGTTTCTATCATGTTGAAGGTGTTTCTTGATCATATTTTGAGTGTTTGGTGACTTTGCATTGGCTAGTGTGCTACTATGGTGGTCCTATTTGGATCCGGTTAGACTTTCTGTGTTACTTCATTGAGGGTTTCTACCGATTGGTGAAATGTGCTGGATTTTGATCTTAACAGAATTTCCGACGGATATAATTGTTTGAATATTTGAATTAGGTCGATGCTATGTAATGTAAATCACAATATTCGTCTGGTGATACCATGTAATGAAATTTTTTTTATTATGGGTTTTTGGGTTTAGGGTTTAACCGACCTTATCATAAGGTTGATGATCTATATTTATAGGTGACTTATTCATGTAATATGTAAGAGGTATGGGATCGATGGTTATGTCTTCATTATCAGGGGAATGTTTATGTGTGAACAAGTGATATATCATTCGGCATAATGTTTTTGGTATTGCAAGGCATATATTTGTGCTTAACTGGAATTGTATAAAACATTTGGAGATGCTACTTTCACAGTTCATTCTATCCGGATTGTAGTCTGATGCTTTGTAAGTCAATGAGACTTCTCTTTTGTGATGAGTAGTGAGATCTAGGTAGTTGGCTTGATTGCAAGTGCAATCCCCATTGTAATTATTTCACATACTGTTGTAGAAGTTTTATCTGATTGTGGGTAGGGTTTCCCACTGTGGTTTTTCCCTTTACTGGATTTTCCACATCAAAAATTATTGGTGTTGTGTGTACTATGATTTTATGTTTTATCCTTCATTGTGTTGGTTTCTTTGTGCTCTGGTTTAAAGGTTTTGATATGCAATACTTTTGATTTATGATAGTAAACTGATTCTTCCCCCTCCCCCCTCCCCCCGCTCTCAGTTTATTCTCGATATCAAATCTGTCTAATAGTACATTGAAGAGTTCTACAAAGTGATCATTAGGTTTGTACATAGTGAGGAAAGAAAGGAAAAGGTTGTGTTGTACACTAATAGATTGAGAATAAACATTTAAAAAGAATTGAGTCTGGTAAGGATAACCATAATTGAGGAAGCATACCAATTTGTGTTGAAGGTGGAGGAGAAATTGAACAATAAGTATGAGAAGAGATAGAGGCCCAAGAGAGGAATATTTCAAAGAGACATGATGCATTTTGGAGAAGGGATATCTTATTCCAAGCAAAACAAAGAAGATAAGACCTACTAAAGTGAAAGGAAAGATGATAATACACATTGTATAAGGAAGGATGATAGAGATTCATACTATAGTGATAAAGGAGGTTATAATTCATACCACAGTGATGGATATCAAAGAGATGAAAGTAGATCCGAGAAGAGACTATTCAACGGAACATGTTTCATGTGTGAAAGTGAAGGACATAGAGCGTTTGAGTGTCATGAGGGGAGTGTCAGTAAGAGATTGAGAACAATGCTAGAGTAGCCTATGTAGAAGAATAATATCTCAGATCACCTAGTTCAAAAGGAAAACCAGAGAAAGGTGAATCACTGGTGATGAGGATATCTTTATTGCAGGAAGAAACCATTGAGGAGCCACTGCAAAGGAAGAGTTTGTTTAGGACAAGATGCAAATTTGGTGATAAATGTTGCAAAGTCATTATAGATAGTGGTAGCACAAAAAATTTAGTTTCAAAAGAGATGGTGAGAAAGGTAAATTTGAAGATTTAAATATCCAAGACTCTATAAGATAGCATGGATTTAAGATGAGCATAAAGTTATGGTAAGTGAACAATGTTGGGTAAAATTTCTTGTAGATTCTTATCATGATGAAGTATTGTGTGATATTATGTCGATGGATGTATGCCATAAATTATTGGGAAGAACATGGAAATATGATACGAAGGAAATTCATGACAAAAGAAGAATACCTATACCATGACATCAAATGGTAAGAGACATATATTGATACCTTTGGAGGAAGAAGAGGAAAATAATGAAGTATGTGGTAAAACTAGAATCTATTTTGTAGAAGGTCGGAAGTTCTTGGAAGGTCTAAGATATGAAAACGTGTGTTTTGTGTTTATTTCAAAGAAGAGTGACAATCTAGAAGTTGAGGGTCATACCTGAAAGAAGGATGAACCACCACAAAGATGAATAACATAGTTGTTGATAGAGTGTCAAGACATCATATCAAAGAATATACCATATGGACTACCACGGGTCTAGAGTATTAGTAATCATATAGATCTCATACATTGAGCTAGTTTGCTTAATAAAGAAACACACCATATTACACTAGCTAAAAATACAGATGAATAGAAAAGTACAAGAGTTTCTAAGAAAAGGATTAATCAAAGAAATTTTAAGCCCATGTGCATTACCTACTGTACTGGCACCAAAGAAAGATGGAGAGTGGAGGAAGTGTACTGACTGAAGAGAAATCAACACGATCATAGTAAAGAATAGATTCCCATTGCCAAGGATAGATGATATTATGGAATGTTTGGGTGGAGCTAAGTATTTCAAAAAAATTGACCTAAAGAGTGGATAACATCAAATCAAGATCACAGAGGAAGGTGAACGAAAGACTACATTTAAGACAAATGAGAGATTGTATGAATGGTTGTTGATAGCTTTTGGATTGACTAATGTATCGAGAAGTTTCATAAGGCTGATGAATGAGGTATTGAAGAAATTATTAGGTAAGTTTTTTATTGTTTACTTGGATGACATTTTAATTTTTAGTAAGACTAGAGAAGACATTTGTGGCATATCAGACAAGTATTTTAGAGGTTGAGGGAAGAGAAGTTGTTGATAAACATCAAGAAGTGTAGTTTCATGAAGAGCGAGTTGGTATACTTGGGATTTGTCAAAGAAGGTTAGAGATACTATTGAATGACCTACACCAGTAAATATTGGAGAGGTGAATAATTTTCATGGATTGACTACTTTCTATAGGAAGTTCATCAGAAATTTTAGTAGCCTTTGTACACCTATGACTAAGACAATGAGAGGAGATAGGAACGACTTCAAGTGGACATCCAAGCACAAAGAAGGTTTAAATTGTTGAAACAAAAAGTAATAGAACAACCATTGTTAGCATTATCAAATTTCGACAAAGTATTTCAAGTTGATTTTGTTGCTAGTGGGAATGCAATAGGAGCCATGTTAAGTAAAGAAGGAAGACCAATAACATATTTTAGTGAGAATTTAAATGATGCTAGGAAGAGATATTCAGTCTATGATCAAGAATTATATGGCAATATTCAAGACTTGAAGAAGTGGAGACATTACTTGTTACCTAAGGAGTTTATGTTGTACATTGATCATCAAGTCTTATAGTATTTGAATAGTTAGAAAAATTTGAATAAGAAACTTATGAGAATTCTTACAAAGTTACACATTTGTGTTGAAGCATAGGAGTGGTAAGTCAAATAAAGTTATGGATGGATTAAGCTGGAGGAGGAATTTTTTGATAGAAATGAGAGTGGGAGTATTGGGTTTGAGGAAATTAAGAACTTGTATGAGGATGATATTAATTTTGCATAAGCATGGAAAGCATGTAAGGAAATGGTAGTGACAAATAGAAGCCAGTGGTTGGAATATTTCATTCAGGAGGACATGCTATTCAAAGAAAATTAGTTATGTATTCCAAGGAGTTCAATGAGAGAAAACTTGATTAAAGAAAAACATAGTGGAGAATCAACATCACATTTTGGTGTTGACAAGATAGTTGCTTTGGTGAGTGAACACTAATTTTTTCCATAGATGTATAAGGATATATGAAAGTATGTTCAAAGTTGCAAAGGGAAATAGTCAGAATACCAGATTATACAAACCTTTTACAGTACCAAAGAGACCTTGGGAAGATATCAACATGGATTTAATATTGGGATAACCAAGTACACAAATAGGATATGAATCAATATTGGTAGTAGTGGACAAACTTTCTAAAATAGCACATTTCATTCCTTGCAACAAGACCAATAATATAGTACATGTTGCAGGCCTATTTTTCAAGGAGATTGTTAGATTACATGGATTACCAAAGAGCATAATTTCAGACCGAGATACAAAGTTCATCAGATACTTTTGGAGAAATTTATGGAGGAAGATGAAGATAGACCTAAAATTTAGTTAGCATACCACTCACAAAATGATGGATGGACATAATTAGTAAATAAAAGTTTGGGCAACTTGTTAAGGTGTTTAGTAGGAGGAAAAACAATAAATTGGGATATAGTTCTACCACTATTAGATTTTTCATATAACAATTCAGTAAACTGGAGCACCAGAAAGACACCATTTGAGATTGTTACCAAAGTACATCCTAGAGGATTTGTGGAGCTTAGAGACATTAGTAAGGAGAACAAGAGAAGTGTGGGATCAAAAGAAGTTTTCAAATACATGGAGACAATGCATAAACAGGTTTGAAAATATTTAGAGGATATGAACAATAAGTATAAGGAGCATGTAGATACAAATATGAGACATAAGGAATTTTCTATTGGGGATGAAGTTATGATATATCTTAGAAAGAAAATATTTCTAGTAGGTACTTATAACAAGCTAAGGATGAGGAATTATGGACCATGTAAGAATCTAAAGAAGTTTGATTTGAGAAATTCATATGAAGTGGAGTTGTCGAAAACACTTGGCATATCACCTATTTCCAACACTATAGACATCTATGAGTATCACAAAGGATAGTCATATGATAGTAGTAGTAAATTTTATTTGGAGGATTAGTTACCACACCAACTACAAGAGTATATTGAGTAGATTTTGGATGATAGAGTTGGAAGGGGCACTCGAAACAAGCAGTATCAGGAATATTTGGTGAAGTGGAAAGGCAAATTGATAGAAAGTTTTTCTAAGGTTGAGGATCACCACCTTGGTTTTCCTCTAACCCTAGCAAAGTGAGAGGCTCACTTTCTTTCTAACCTTAGATGTTTGATTTATGAGCATCTTTGGTTATCTAGCAAAAATAGTTTATTTTCATGCATTTCAGTTTGTAGTTATCCCAACACCTTCTCTGAATTGGACTAGATATTTCTCTTTATGCCTTGTGGATTTGGATTTGGATATGTGGATTTAGATTCAATATGAACATGGTAATGTACATAATATAGAAACATATTTTATTTTACTTTAAGTTATCATGTTCAAAATTTTATTTAGTTGCTAGAACATTTTGTGTTTGTGGTGACAGTTCACTTGCAAACCCTTCTCATGGCATGCATATATAATTGGAACATCATTAGAGACATTTGGGACCTAGGGGAATCCTTTATTGTGGTTTGAAATATATTTTCACCTTTCATAGTGTATCATCTCATGTTCTAAAGTTGACCTACACATTTCATCATTCTGGGGTTTGAGAGCTTTGTGGCTGACATAGATATTTACTAGAGCTAGAGAAGCATCTATACGATTATTTTGTAATAATGCAAGGATAGTGAATTAGTTAGATTGTAAGTTTGATCATTAGATTCAATCTACTAGTTCAAGGACTGTGATCATGCCAATGGGCCCATTATATAACTTGTAATGCCTTACGACAGGTTTGTGAGCCCATTATTATTTTGTGTACGAAGGAGTATAATGCAATGAATGTTTCTAATGGTGAATATATCAATCTTCTTGTTTATTGAGTATTTATTGTGTTGTTTCCACTATTTTTATCTCTATGTTGCACGATTAGATAGTGCCATCTAGATCCTCCATCTGTGAATGCACCGTATTGTTAGCTATAATACTAATTATTTTGCACAAAATAACTTATACTAGCTACATTATTATGCCAAAAGCAAGAAAGAACTAAATCTAATATATCGTAGACCTCCTATATTTCATCATTTTACAACTTAAGAGAATTTAGGAGTGTATGTAAGAAGTAATTGAATGCTAAAAGATGTGATCCTGCTTCTTGGGCGTCTCGATAAGTTGTTGCTACTTTTTTTTCCTTCAAAACTGCCCTAAAAGGGTATCTTTATGAAGAAAATTACTTCCCAACTATTTTATATCTACTCTTTGGATTCCTATATTCCTAATCTAGCTTGATGAATTGCCCAAGTAACCTCTAAAAGCTTGCAAATTGCCTCCCTAACTACCTTGGGTCAGATGAAAAAGGTCTTGAGAATTTACAATAGTCAAAACTACTAAAAGATGCATCATCATGACTCCAAACTACTGAACATTATATATCTAACATCTATAAAGAGTACTTTTTAGGTAAAAAATGTTTGTTAGGTGTCATAAAATAAGGTCTTCATTGCACTTGACCTCTTTGTTAAAGTATATTGTTATGTTGACTATGAATTGATTGTGTATGACTATGAACCATCTTTTGGAAGACTTGCTGACCTTTGTCCATTGTCTCTATCACATACCTTTATATTTGCGTAAGACTTAGTTAAATCATTAGGTTGTTGTCCTTAATATTTAACCTTCTTTGTCTTGAAACTATTAGACATATAAAATATTGTCCTTGTTTTGATTGAGCATTGTCTCATCTCTATGCGCAACCTTGACTGTGCACTACCTTCATCCCTTTGTGGGTCTTCACTACCTAGCATGGACATGTGAACAACACATCTTATGGATCCTTTATGGATAGCTTTAGGAATGAATACTTCTCCTCTTTCCATGTTTTTTCATTTCTATAGCACTACATTCTTGCTCAAACTGTGTCATATTTATTACATTTATCTCTTCATCATAGCACTATCACCTTGTTTCATGCTTAGCAATGACTTTTAATTTCTCAAAAGGTCTGTACTTTGTTATTTCAACATGACTGCTGCTACATTGTTACCCATGCCATCATTCATACCTAGATTCATGAGTTAAAGAATCTTTATCAATCCCAATGTATTTTTTTAGTATACACCCATTTTACTACTTTTGGATGACTTTCAACAACATTCTTTTCATTTTTTGAGTTTTGAATGCTTACAAGAATCCTATAGGTCCCAATCATAGCCATCATTATTGTAATGGTAGTAAAATGGTGAATGACATATCAAGAAGAAAATTATTTCCCTCAAAGAGAGATGAGAGTTTCACTATTGATTACCATTCAAGCACTTTTCACCATGTTACATTAGAAAGAGGAGAGGATAATTCACTAGATTCAATCTCTCCACATGAAGATGGTAGATTAAATTCTGAATGAATTAGGAATGTTAAGTTGATCCCCTCTTTCTTGTTTGAAATGGAAAGGAATTGATTGAATTATGTAGTGAAAAAGTGACAAATAATTGATTATAACTTGAGATTGGAATATGGGATGAAGCAGTGCACCTGGATTTGGCAATAAAATGTCAAGATGAAGTCACCCTGTGAATTTGAGGAAAAGTTGCTTGGACTGTGGTGGGAATGTACATGGTCCTCCAAAAAATCCACGAAATGAAAAGGGTTTTTCTGCCTCTGCAAATGAAGCCCGAATATGAAAGTACAGCTACACACCTACAACCTACACATAGAACAGAGAAGAAAATGGGTTGGGATTGGGGGTTTGCCTTTAGGTCAAACCCCAGTTTTGGAATTAACCAAGTAATGAAAGAAAGTACTTGCAAGTAGCTATAAATGAAAGACTAAATTGTAAATCACCTTAAGGGAGGTTGTAGTAGCAATGTTGATAGAAATGCTTGTGTGGAATTGAATGTTGAAATCAATATCCTCTCCAATGGTTGAATCCTTGACTTGAATGCAACACCTGGCCTTGAAGGGAGACTTGAGAATTCTCAATGCTGGAAAAGAAAGCTTGAATTCTTGAATGCTCTTGAATGCTTGATCTCTTGTGCACACCCCAATCTTATCCAACTTTAACTTATTGAACTTATGCAAATGAGAGAATGAATAACCCTTAAATATATGCTAGTGGATTTGATTTTCATTGTGGGCCAACATCGAGGGAGTTTCCCGCTAGATGCACAACCAACAATACAACCCTAGGAAGGGTCCTGCCCCAAAATAGGGCAGGGATAGGGGCGCCACGCCTCTATCCTAGGAGGAAAAGGGCACCACACCCCTATCCAAGGGGGGATAGTGGTGCCACGCCCCTTTCCTACCCCTTTCCCCAAGGCAGACTGTGGACGAGATGATGCAGAGGCCAAGGAAGAAGTTGTTTCTGCAAACTGAGCAATCTCCTGTCTTCAATCGGGCTAGATGATTCAAACTCGCATGCATGAGGACCCTAATGCAATAAAAAATTTCTAGGGTCACAATTTTATGTCACTACATTTATCCCCCACTATAGCAGGAGTATAAGAATACGCCAATACTGCCAGTAAAGTGCAAGGAAACAAGATTGAAATATTTTTACCACATCAAGGAGGCAAGATGTGCCAAGCCCCCAATGGACTTAGGATCTTACGACTTCGTTTGACAAAGTAAAAGGGAAGATAGAGAAGGGGAGAACCATGACTGCAAGTAGCAAAGTTCCCTTCACTATGAGTCATGGAAGCAAGGATACAAAAGAATACAAAGCAAAACAGGGTTCACTAAGTAATTCTAAGTATCACAAGAAGGAAAATATGACTGGAGTGTATGCCCCCACATTAAAGCAATCGCACATGCATTATCGGGAGCAATTTATTTAAGGTAGGATACACCCAAGAGAGAGGGAAGAAAGGGAGCACATTATCACAAGGATTTAGCCCCCAATTGAGGAATAAACCCAAGGATAATGAACACAAAACACGAGGTAGTGTCGCTTTCCTCAGGGTCCATATGTTGTATGATAACTCATGTATATCATGTATGCATATGCATATAATAATATTCATTCCACAAAGAAGGACACTGCCTTAGAAGAAAGGGAAGACAAGATGTATTTTGAGTCAACATGAAAGAGACCAAGAAAAGATCTCAATGCTTTGCATTGTCCCCAAGTAGACATTAAGGGAACAATAGAAGAACAAGGATACACATAGAAGAATGGTCACAAAAGAGAAATAAAGGAGAGGGAGAAAGATTTGTAGTGCTAATATTTCTAATCTAGCTTGACATCCGCCTTTCGATCTTGCTGATCACTATTTCAAGAAGGCGATTAACACGCCAGAGGAGTGACATCAAGCACAAAAGATGGAGCTATCACAAGATCCAAACAAGGACTATGCTCATGTTGTAAGTCACTTTGTTCGATTCTAGGAGCTAGGATTAGGGTTTGTGAAAAATCATCTGATAAATTCTTGTCCACATCAACATACTCATACTCACTATCAGAAGCATTAGGAGTTGTATTGCCATTATGAATAACATTTTCACCCATTTCTTCATCAAAGTTTAGAGAAAGAGGAGCAAGAAAATGAATAGGAGTAAAACCATCACATGTTTTATGCAACTTATGATTTGGAGATGTAGGTTGAACATCTTGCTTAGAAGAAAAGGGAATCATGTCAACTGTTGGGGTTTGAGGAGATTGAGTATTTTGAGGGATAACTTCATGAGCTCAAACACAACATCTTCATTAGTGTTCTCTCACACAATGATTCAGTCAAGTCTTAGTGGAAGGCTGAGAAGGAGGAGGAACACTTGAAAAAGTAGGAATGCTTTGCTCCTTGGTAGTGGAAGGTTTAGGTTGAGGTCTTTTTCGTTGAACAATAGGAGAAGCAAGCCTCTTCTCTCAATAAGAGGAAGGAGGTGGAACTGTGTCATAGAAAGGAGGAATATTAGGTGTAGGAAGTAGACCAGGTCCATCATGAGGAGGAGGTATAGGTTTAACCTTAGGAGGAATATTGGTGTTCTCCTTAAGAGAAGGTAAAGTCACATCCATAGGTATAGGTTGATGATCTTCCTTAGGAGGGAGATTAGTTCTATCCCTGAGGGGAAGAACCTCATCTTGAAGAATAATAGGAATGTTAAGTGTTGGGGATCTAGATTGAATTAAGGATAATATCATATTGTTCTTCCATTTTTGATAAGATTGGAAATGAGCATCACTCCTTAATGGAAGAGATTGAAATTGTTTAGGCCAAAAGAGATGAATAGGAACATCGGGGCTTCTTTCGGATGGACGAAATAAGATATTGTTCATGGTTATTATTTCTCCATTGTGAAGAAATTTAAGACACTTGTGGATTGAAGAAGCAATATCCTTCATGGAAGATAGCCAAGGATAGCCCAACTTCACAAGGAATTGCTCAGAAGAATGTATGATAACAAAGTCAACATCCATCGATTTAGCATGAACTTCAATAGGAAGGGTGATAGAACCAATGGTAGGGCAAGAGAAGCCATCAAATAACTTCACAACTACATTATAAGAATCATATATTGGTTTATACAATCATAAAGTGAAAATATACTCTTTAGTTATGATATTAACCATGCAAGAGGGATCAATTAGGGCACCACAACAAAGGGATATCCTTAACCTTTACCACTATGTATAAAGGGCCATCAGGTGCTCTAATGGTCTCACTAGGGTCAAATGTAATACAAGGATCCTTAGGCATATCTTGTGTTTCTACCATATTAACCAAGTTTGGAGCTGATGGACTTCTAAAACACCGAGAGGGGGTTGAATCAGTGACACCAAAAATAGTACTACTTTAAACACTGACCAGTAGATAAACTTAACAAGTTTGTTAAACAATATGCATGCAATCAAAAATGATATAACAACATCCACAACAAGTAAAACATCCACCATAACACAAGTGTTTATACGTTGGAAACCAAAATAGGTAAAAACCACGGTGAGATGGGACTCATAAGTTAACTATCTGTAGTAATAGATAACTGACCCGTTAGGGTCTACAAATGCTCGCTAGGAGTGAATCCTATTAAAGATCCCAAAGCTTAGTTAAAAGTTGTACCCTATAAAAGGTAGTACCCTATAGGGAATAACCTTGGTGGAGGATTTCTAAATCCAAACTAATGGATCACCTGATTAGAGGATTTGAACAATGAATCTTGCTAGAGCTTACCCGGTTAGGGGATGTTGTCTTGATGATGATTATAATGTATTAATCCTTTGTTGTCATTGATGAAACACTCACACACACACATGATCATATTGACTACCGATGTAACTTCAATTATTTACACTATCAGCTTGTATACTCAGTGGTTAGTCTCTAACCGGTACCTTGTGTTAACTGGTATGTGCATAAGAGACAATCTGTGGTTATAATAAGTTGACATCAAGATGAAGATCAAGATGGAGATCAAGGGGGGTTTCAAGGACAATGGTTCATATGTTTTACTTAAACCGGTATTTGATTGTTCAAACCAGTTTTCGGTAATTTTGTGATGAGTTACTAGCACCAACTGCTTGGTGGTAATTTTTGTGATGTTATGATCACTTATCCAGATACACTGCACCTAGGAAATTGTGTTATGATTTCTTAAGGCTGACATGAAATCATAAGGTCTATATATTGACATCGCAATGAACTATTTTGATATAAGTGAAAGTGTTATTTTATGTGCGAAAGGAAAAAGAGTTAAGTTGCAGAGTATGCAAAAGAGCAGTGTTGAATATGTTTAGAAGGATCTGGTAGCAAGTATTGTGCTACTCAAAATAGATCAAACCATTCTTGTTGTTTTCTAACAATTACAGCAGAATCAAATCCCCTAACCGGGTAAGCTCTAACAAGCTTCAATGTATAAATCCTTTAACAGGGTGATCCATTAGTTTGGATTAGGAAATCCTCCACCGAGGTTACTCCTAACAGGTTACTACCTTTAATAGGGTATAATATTCTAATCAAGCTTTGGGATCTCTAACAAGATTCGCTCCTAGCAAAGCACTTTGTAGACCTTAACTGGTCAACTATCTATTACTGCAGATAGTTAACTTGTGAGTTTCATCTCACCATGGTTTTTACCTATTTGGGTTTTCCACGTACAAACACTTGTGTTATTGTGGATGATCTACTTTTTTTGGATATTGTTATATCATTTTGGATTGCATGCATTGTGTTTAAAAGCTTTGTTAAGTTCATCTACCGGTTAATGTTTGAAGTACTTTTATTTTTGGTGTCACTGATTCACCCCCCCTCTCAGTGCTTTTCAAGTCCATCAATTGGTATCAGAGCCTAACTTCTTTGAAGCCTAATTGCTTAGAAGGGAGCTTTGAAACCACCATGAGGGACATGAGCTACTTCGAGATGGCTAGAGAGCTAAAAGCTAGCATAAATGAGCTTGAAACCCTTAGGGTCAAATTGAAAGCTTGACAACTTTAAAAGAGAGAGCTAATTGAACAACTATTAGAGATATCTGATAATAGTTCTTCAGATGAAGCCAATATTGATGCCTTAACAGAGGAAGTTGAAAAGTTAAACGATGAGAAACTAAATCTGAGGAGAGAGATAGGTCTCACTATCTACATGAGTTAGGAACTAGAAGCGAGAAGAGCTGCTAAAGATCTTATCAAGGAAAGAGATCAAGAGATTGCCAAGATCAAGTAGGAAAATGTCACTATGCATGAGCATTTGGTTGTTGAAAGAGAAGAAAAGGAGAACCTACAACTAGATCTTGAACTTGCACCATCTCTAAGAGAGAACTTGTGAAAGCATAATGAAGATCTTACCAAACAGCTTACTGAAGCCAATGAGAAGTTGGAGAAGTTCAGCAAAAATTCTATCATGCTGGAAGAACAAATTCAATCACAAAGAATGAAGGGTGATATCTCTGGACTTGGTTTTCACAGATATGAAAAAGGTCAATCCTCCGATACAAAGAGCAACATTCCTAAGAACAAATCTGCTCCTAAGATCAATAAGCCTACCGGTAAGAAGGTCTTTAAACCTATTTGTTTTGTTTGCCATAAACCTAGTCACATTGCAAGTGTTTGTAGAGACAAACCTAACAGAAATGCAAGTTACAATACTAATGCTAGGTATGTGCCCAACCAATTTGAAGGTCATTGCTTCACATGTGGAATGTATGGACATAGATCTGTTGAGTGCAGATATGGAGAAAACAATGCTGTACCACACATGCATCCAAGACCAAATGGTGATCGGATGAGGAACTTTGACAACCGGGTAAACCTGAACTGGCAAAGACCCTATGACAATCGGTTTAGTCCATTTGAGATGGAAAATGTAACAAATGTTATTTGCACCATCTGTAATAACTTTGGTCATGTGGCTATGAAATGCAGAAGACGAATAGGAAGAGGCAATGCAGGACCTTGGAGATCATCTGGTATGGCCTGTTATCACTATAACAAACTGGGGCACTTAGTAAAATTCTGTAGATCCAGAAATAGCAAACTGGTCAATTCTTCTAAGGATTAGAAAGGAAAGCATAAAGTTAATGTTGAAGAAACCAGAGCGGAAATGAATCGGATTTGGAAGAAGAAAAGTGATGACTCACCTGTAGAAGAATTTGTTCCTTCACCCAGTGAAGAGAACCCTACATCGATGAATTAAGCCTTTTTAATATGGCTGAGGGGAGCTTAGTGATAAAAGTACCTCCAGACCCCTTGAGAAAAATGAGCGGTAAAAGAATTTTGAAACATGAAATTTTGGTAACTTTTTGTCAATATGTTATCAACCGGTTTTCTCCTTGAGCGGTGAAATTAGGTTTTGTAACCCTAACAGGCGAGCATTTAATACAATAGGTAAAAAGGATAAAAGCGAGTTTTACTTTGTCATTTTTACCCTAACATATTCGAGAAAGAAGTTTGGAGCGCTTACTAAGCTGAGAAAGATTATTTGTTGTTAAATTGCCAAATTGTTTCGTGATTTGTGAAATTAAGTTGAATTGAAGGTTCTAGAAGGTCGAACTGGTGTGCATTTGGGAATTTCAACTGGTAAATGGGGCAACGTGCACAAAACAAGGTATTTCTTTGAATATTCTACTTCGATTCTTGTTCATCTGGAATGGCATCATCTTCAAAGACTGTAGAGAGGTTAATGATTACTTCTGAGCCTATGGAAGCTATAGAGGCAGAACAAATCGTGTCATATAATGCATTGTCACAAGTTTCAATTGGGGTTTTGGTCAAAGGTGATTTATCTAGTTATATTGACTGCAAGATAGAAGATCTAGGATCTCTATACATTTATACTCAATTGAAATCACTTTGTGATGAGAATGAAAAGATTGAAACAAAGTATGCTAGGGTTTTCAAAATGGGTTTTCATAATGCCTCTTAATTTCTTTAATATTTCGAGGATGAGCATATCAGAATCATTTTGAGTTGAGTTCATGGAGAGAATATGTATTTAGAGATAACTCACACAATAACTAAGGAAGCCATTCATGCTGTAACTGGTTATTTCTCAACCGGTGAAGTACCTGTTCTCAAACGAATTTCAAAAGACACGGTATTCTCTTTAACTAGTTCTACTTTTGATAAGCGTGCCTTTTCTATCAATAATATTAGAGACCCTGCAGTGAAACTAGCAGCAATGGTGATAGGTTACCGAGTATTTTACTCTAGTAGACTTGATAGTGTTCCATCTGTAGCAATTCATACAACTCACATAATGATTGTTGATAATGCAAATTATATTCTCTGTAAAGCCATCAAAAGGAAATTATTTCAAAATTTGCAATCTATTATAAAGGATAACCGTAAAAAATTCAAGTATGGTCAGCTATTGGTCAGGTTATTCTTCTATTTCCAAAACTTTCTACCAGGAATTGGAGACATTGAGTGGTCAAAAGACCTACTAGTCTCTGCACAAATCAAGAACAACATTAAGGTTGTAAAGAATACTTTCCCTATAACCATGAATAAGTATTTTAATAAATTTCAGAAAAAGATGAGCATGAGAATGAGACTACTAGAAGATGTGGTAAGACACTTTTCAAAAGATATAGTCTTTACTATTACCACTGACTTTTTCTTGATGCAAGCAATTGAGCCAAAAGAAGAAGAGATGGAAGCCATGAGTTATGAGGTGAACCATGATCTACTAGTTGGTTATGCTAATACCCTATTAGCATCTCCCAAAGACAAAAAAAAAGAAAAAATGGACATTATGGCAGTCTAAAATGCAGCAGCAGAAACCAGTACTGCTCTTGTCACTAATGTGAAAGGAAAGAAAAAGAAAACTGACTCACCTCCAGTGATAAAGACTAAAAGGGCGACTCAGAGTGTCCTAACCAAAAAGGAACCGACACCTAAAGTATATACAAAGAAGGAGAATGCACCAAAGAAGAGGAATCAAAAACTTATTCTCCAATCAGAATCTGAAGGTTTAGATACTGAAGAAGAACCTAAGAAGGTGAAGGCTACTGGTAGAGTAGAAAAAATAGTTAAGGAAGTACCAAAGGCAACTGTACCTATTGATATAACATCTTTCAAGCCTGAAACCCATTTTGAAAGAACAATGAAGACACTAGGAAGGAATAGGTTTGACAATGTCAAAGAGCATTTTGATTCCTTCACTGTAAATGATAAAGAGAAAGTCATTCAATAGGTAATCACTTATTTGTGTCATTACAGTAGATATCCACATGAATTGGAAAAGGATATCTCAAATTATTTGTACACTATTCTTTTGAACAAATGGGAGGAAGCTATAAAATTAGAGAAAGAAATCATTGATGAAATATTTGTACAATATTTTTCTGAACTTCCTAAAGATGATATTAGTGCTTTAGTTGCTCGATACAAATCTTAGTTTACATTCAATGTAAGAAGACTGAAGTTACTCAGTGGAAAGAAGACAATTGTTGAAATTGAGACCCATCGAATAGCCTGTGAAATCAAAAGAATGGAAGAAATCATCCAATCCTCTATGAATGAGGATAATGTTGTTGATGAAGTTAATCGACCGGAAATGGATGAAGAAGAGAATGTTCAAGATGATGAGGTCTATCCTCTCAAGAAAAAGGATGACTCCATTATTCATGTGGTTGATGATGTTCAAGACACAATTGATCTATCTGGAGACAACATTGCATGAGATATGGAGCCTCCTGCAATTACTGATGTACATGTTACCTTAGTTGAGAAATCGACAACTCAACTAAAAGTGGACCATCCACTGGAAACAACACAATTGGAGAAACCCCAATCTCCACCGGTCATTCAAGTTACTCAGAAGGAGTCTAGTTAAAAGGTTGTCACACAGTCCTCTGGAAAGGAAACATAGAAGAATACAAAAAAAACAATCATTAAGGTTGTATCCTCTAAACTAGTAAAGCATAAGCAACTTGATGAAGATGATGATGATTCTTTAAGTATGAACAACCTGAGCACATCGGAAATGATGAAGATTGCAAGTGTCATGCAATCTAGAGTGCATAAGAAGAGATTGAAAGAGAAAAGGGTTGAAGCTGAAACAATTCAGACTGCGGTAGATATTTTATTTGGTCTGCTACCAGAAACATCTACCTACACCTATTAGAAAAATTGGTCAGTTAGTTGCAGATACATATTATCAAATCAAGTCACTAGAAGATGCTACTCAACTCTATGCTGAAAAAAAGTCACAAGAAGAAGTATGGAGAAAAAACTGGCAAAAGATATTGATAATGGAAGAATGGCTTCGTCGCACAATAAAGATTTGTTGAGTAAAGGTATTGAAACAGGAGGAAAGTATCTTGCTTCCACCTCTAATGTTTCTTTCTATTATTCTGATATCTCAAAAAGACAAACAAAAATAGAGCAAGAGCTAGAAAGGATATGCAAGGCATATATCCCACTTCAGAACTCTATATTTGCCTTTAGCAAATCTGTAGATGATTTGCATAACAAGATGGACATATATGATAATGAGAAGGAAAAGAGACTCTGGTCTCTCAAGGAACTCAAGAGTTTGCTCACATCACAAGTAGACATATTACAGAGAGCCTACTCAAATGCAGAAGCTATCTTAGCAACTCCTAAAACCTGCACACTGGACTCAATGGAAGAATTCCATACATAGCTTATGTCTACAAAAGAGTACACTGAGAACGTGCCAACGACATGGTCAAACACCATATCAAATTTGAAGCAAAAATTTAATGATATTTTTATGAGATTAGCTAATGCATGAAATTTTTAAGTTATTGATGTATATGCTGGACACTTTGATACAAATTGTCTATATATATATTTTGCTTTTTCAATTTGGCATTATTGTCAAAGGGGGAGTAGAAATATGTATGTGTGTTTTTCAAAATTTTGTATAATGTATGTATTGAGGGGGAGCATAAGTATATGTGTAAATTTGTTGTGTATGCACACTTAGCGGTATTACTATAAATTTTTCTAAGTGTTGCCATCAATGCCAAAGGGGGAGATTGTTGGCTTGATGATGATTGTAATATATTCATCATTTGTTGTTATTGATGAAACACTCTCTCACACACACATGATCATATTGACTACTAGTGTAACTTTAATTATTTACACTATCAACCGGTATACTTGGTGGTTAATCTCTAACCGGTACCTTGTGTTAACCGATATGTGCATAAGAGACAATCTGTGATTATACTAAGTCGACATCAAGATGAAGATCAAGATGGAGATCAAGTGGAGATTCAAGGACAATGGTTCATATGTTTTAATCAAACCGGTATTTGATTGTTCCAACCGGTTTTCGATAATTTTGTGATGAGTTACCATATTTCATGATGAGTAACTAGCATCGACTGCTTGGCGGTAATTTTTGTGATGAGTTATGATCACTTGTCCGGATACACTACACCTAGGAAATTGTGTTATGATTTCTTAAGGCCAACATGAAATCACAAGGTCTATATATTGACATCGCAATGAACTATTTTGGTATAAGTGAAAGTGTTATGTTATGTACGAAAGGAAAAAGACTTAAGTTGTAGAGTATGCAGAAGAGCAGTGTTGAATATGTTTAGAAGGATTTGATCAAGCAAGTATTGTTCTACTCAAAACAGATCAAACCATTCTTGTTGTTTTCTAACAATTACAACAGAATCAAATCCCCTAACTGGGTAAGCTCTAATAAGCTTCAATGTATAAATCCTTTAACAGGGTGATCCATTAATTTGGATTTAGAAATCCTCCACTGAGGTTACTCGTAACAGGGTACTACCTTTAACAGGGTATAAGCTTCTAATCAAGCTTTGGGATCTCTAACAAGATTCGCTCCTAGCCAAGCACTTTGTAGACCTTACCCGGTCAGTTATCTATTACCGCAGATAGTTAAATTTTGAGTTTCATCTCTCTGTGGTTTTTACCTATTTGGGTTTTCCACGTACAAACACTTGTGTTATGGTGGACACTTTACATTTTGTGGATGTTGTTATATCATTTTGGATTGCATGCATTATGTTTAAAAGCTTTGTTAAGTTCATCTGTTAGTTAGTGTTTGAAGTAGTATTATTTTTGTGTCACTGATTCACCCCCCCTCTTAGTTCTTTTCAAGTCCCTCAGGGGATTTGACTGTTGCAGTGATTAGAAAATAATAGGTGATGTGATCTAGTGATAGCACAACTTGATTGTATAGATCCTCTTCTGCGCACTTAACACCTCTTTACCAACATACTCTGTGACTTAGCACTTCTGCCTTTACACATAGTATATCACTTTCGCTCATAGAAAATAATTCATTGTGATGTCAATATATAGACATTTTAGATTTCATGTCGACCTCTAGAAATCATAACACAATTACCTAGGTGCAGTGTATCTAGTCAAGTGATCATCACTCATCACAAAAATACCACCAAATCTTGTCGGTAAGGATAACTCATCATGACTTGTGATAACTCATCACATAATCAATGAATACTGGTTGGAACAATCAATACCGGTTGGAGTTAAACATATAAATCGTTATCCTTGATGCTCCTATGATAATCTCCACTGGATCTTCATGTTGCTGTCGAGTTATGTATATCCACTGGTTGTCTCCATATATATACCGGTTGTCACCAAGTACCGGTTAGAAATAAACCTCTAGTATACCGGTTGTAGTATAGACAAATTTGAAGTTACACTGGTAGACAATATGAATATATGTGTGTGTGTGTATGTGTTTCATCAATGACAACATGTGATGAATTTATTACAATCATCATCAAGCCAAGAATCTCCCCCTTTGGCATTGATGGCAACACTTAGAAAATTTTCAGTAATACAGCTAAGTGTGCTTACAAATAAAATATACACATATACACATACTCCCCCTTACTACATTAATCGTACAAAATTTTCAAAAACACACATACATATTTCTACTCCCCCTTTGACAAGAATGCCAAATTGAAAAGCAAAAGATATATATATATATATATATATATATATATATATATATATATATATATATATATATAGAAAAGTTTGTAGCAAAATGTTTTACATATACAAAAACTTTGAAAAACTAAATTAAGATTCATGCATTCACAAGTCTCATGAAAATAACATTAAAGTTACTCTTCAATTGTGATAAGGCATGTTTCCAATTTTCCAGCACGTTCTCAATGTACTCAAGTGTGGACATAATCTGTGTATGGAACTCTTCCATGGAATCAAGTGTACATGTTTTTGGAGTAGCTAAAATAGCTTTTGCATTCTTGTAGGCTCTCTGCAGTATGTCCACTTGGGATGTGAGTAGACTCTTCAATTCCTTCAGTGACCAGAGTCTTTTTTCTTTCTCAAGATCATAGGTATCCAGCCTGTTGTGAAAATCATCCATAGATTTGCTAAAAGCAAAAATAGAGTCTTGAAGTGGTACATATGCATTGCATATCTTTTCTAGTTCTTGCTCTGCTTCAGTTTGCCTTTTATTGACATCATAATAAAAGAATAAAACATTAGAAGTAGAAGCAAGATATTTTCCTCCTGTTTCAATAGCTTTTCTTAACAAATCTTTATTCAAAGATAGAGCAAGTTTCCTTGTATCAATTGCTTTCATAAGCTGCTCTCCATGCTGTTGGAATATCCACTCTTGGTTGAGTTGCCGGTTTCTCAACTGAAGTAACTTGTAAGTCAGTGATTTCAGGTGGCTGCATATCTAGTACAATGATGTCTCCAGATAGATCAATTGTATCCTAAATATCATCAACAACTTGGATGATAGTTTCATCCTTCTTCTTGATAGGATATACCACATCAACTTGCACAATTTCTTCTTCATCCATTTCAGGTTGATCAATAGTATCTTGCTTATCCTTAGAAGAATGTATAAGATCTTCCATGTGTTTGATATTACGAGCAATTTGATGAGTCTCAGTCTCAACAGGTTGCACATTTCCATTGATCAGCTTCAATCTTCTCATTTGTAAGCAAAATGAACTTTATACTTATCAACCAATTCATTCAACTCATCCTTTGACAACTCAGGAAAATATATACAAATACATCATCTATGATTCCTTTTTCTTTCTTTATTGCTTCCTCCCATTTATTCAAAAGAATAGTATACAAGGAATTAGAGATATCCTTTTCAAGATCACGTGGTAATCTATTGTAATGACACAAATGCTTGATTACCTATTGAATGATTTTCTCCTTTTCATCTTCAGTGAAAGAATCAACATGCTCTTTGACATTGTCAAATCTATTTCTCCCTAATGTCTTCACTGTCCTCTCAAAGGTAGTCTCAGGCTCGTAAGTTGAAATATCAAAAGGCACAGTTGCCTTTGACACTTCCTTCACTTGCTTTTCTACTCTACTAGTTGCTTTCATCTTCTTGGGTTCTTCCTTAGTGTCAGTACCTTCAGATTCTGCTGGGAGAATTAGTTTTCGACCTCTTTTCTTAGATGCATTCTCCTTCTTTGCATAAACTTTAGGTGCCAGTTCCATTTTGGTTTGGACACTTCATGTCACTCTTGTATATTTCATCACTGGAGGTTCTTGCTCAGCCTTCTTTTTCTTACCTTTACCACTTGTAGTAGGAACACTACTGGTTCTGACTTGTTCAGTCTGATCTTCAACAATATTCAATTTTGCCTTCTTTTTATCCTTTGGAGATGCCAACAATTTATTAGCATAACCAATCAGTAAGTCATAGTTGACCTCATAACTCATATCTTCCATTTCTTCTTCTCTAGGCTCAATTGCCTCCATTAAATAGAAATCAGTGGTAACTGTGAAAATAATGTCCTTAGCAAAATGTTTTACCACATCCTCAGGCAATCTTACTCTAATGTTCATTTTCTTCTGAAACTCATTGAAGTATTTGTTCATTGCAGCAGAAAAGGTGTTCTTCACAACCTTGATACTATTCTTAATCTGGGTAGATACCGGTAGATCCTTAGACCATTCAAGATGTATTCCTCATAGGAAATTCTAGAAATAAAAGAATAGACTGATCAATAATTGTCCAAATTTAAACTTTAGATTTCTGTCCATCTTGATAGACTGAAGATTTAACATTAATTGGCTCCTTATGGCCTCACTAAGGTCATAATTAGCATTTTCAGCTATCATCTTGTAAGCAGTATGCACTGCTGCTGATGGAACACTATTTAATCTGCCAGAGTAGAATACCCGGTAGCTTATAACCATAATTGCCAACTTTACCGCTGGGTCCTTGTTGTTATTGACAGAAAATGTACACTTATCAGATGTTGATCCGGTTAGAGTATATACTGTCTTTTTTGAAATACGCCTCAACACAGGTACTTCACTAGTTGAGTAAAAACCAGTTACAACTTGAATAGATTCCTTGGTTATAGTATGAGTCCTTTCTAAATACATGTTTTCTCCATGAACTCGACTCAAAATAATTCAGATACGTTCTTCTTCAAAATCTTCAAGAAAGTAAGCTGCATTATAAAAATCGTTTTCATAAACCCTAATATATTCTATTTGAATATTTCCATTTTCATCGCAAAGGGATTTTAACTGATAATATATCGACAATGATCCTAAATCCTCAATCTTGCAATCAATGTAGCTGGACAAATCTCCTTTCACTACAACACCACTAGGAACTTGTGACAAAGCATTATAAGACACAATTTGTTCTGCTTCAACAACTTCCATAGGTTTAGATGCAATCATTAATCTCTCTATTGGTTTACAAGATGATGCCATTTGAGATAAACTAGATTTGAAGCAAGATTTTTCAAAGAAATACCTTATTTCACGCACGCTGCCTCTTTAACTGGTTGAATGCTCAAGTGCACACTAGTTTAGTCTTGTCCAACCTTCAAATCTACTTGATTACTCAAATCACAATGCAACTTCGACAAATATTAGCCAACAATCCTTTCTCAGCTCTGCAAGAGCTCAATTTTTTTTTTCTCGTATGCGTTAGGGTAAAAATAACAAAGTGAAAACTAGATTTTATCCTTTTTACCTACTGCATTAAATGCTCTCCCATTAGGGTTACAAACCTTAATTACACCGCTTAATGATACATAGATGTAAAATTAGTTGATAACCGATTGACAACAAGTTATAAAAATTTCATGCATTCAAATTCTCTTACCGCTCATTCATTTCAAGGGGTCCGAAGGTGGTTTTACCATTAAGTTCCCCTTAGCCATATTGAAAAGGCTTAATTCACTGGTGTAGGATTCTTCACATTTGGTGAAGGAACAATTTCTTCTCCAGGTGAGTCATCACTCTTCTTCTTCCATATTCGATTCATTTCTTCTCTGGTTTCTTCAACATTAACTTTTTACTTTCCTTTCTGATCTTTAGAAGGTTTGACCGGTTTGCTATTTCTGGATCTACAAAATTTTGCCAAGTGTCCCGATTTGTGACTCTTAGGATTACCATAGATAATGAGAGGCAGGGGTGAATCAGTATCTAACCGGTTAATAGATTTTCTTAACTTAAAACATGTAGAGCATATTAATACTGTGTACCGGTAAACAAAGAGTAATGCAATAAACATAGATAAAAACAACCACATGAAAAACACACCATAACACAAGGATTTAACAAGGAAACCCGGTGTGGGAAAAAACTTGGTGGGATTTGTGACCCACAATATTCACTTACTGGCCAATAAGAGAATATTACTGCTACAAGAGGGGCCTGCACATGCAGGAAGGCCAATTGCCTAGAGCTCACTGCTCAAATACAAAATAGGAAGTCTCACTAACTTACAAAATGGATTATATAAATCCAGTGTCTTGTACTACTTCAAAGTAGCATCTATAATGCCAGATCCAGTACCGGTTTCTGTTCTGCTTCTTACATAAACCCTTAACCTATAATTTGCATAATAGGTCTGCCTTATTTCACCTAATTACATTCCTCTTACTTACTTACTTACTTAAATGTTCTACAATGATCTCTCTTATATAAGAGTCATTTTACAACTTGCCAAGTCAGCTTACAATTATTTTACAATAAGAAACAAAATATATTTCAACAAAAATCCTGTCGGCCTCTGTGCCGGTATGCTTTCTTTCACTACCGGCGCCGGTGATCTATGTGCCGGTGTAGAGTCTGATCTTGCTAGTGCTGGTGGAATGTCTTGCTGGTGTCATAGGATTGTAAGGTTTCCATCAATGACAAAAACTTCAATCACCTACAATGTCTCATTGGAGTGTGCATATGCCAACAATGACAATGATAGCAGGCCATACCAGATGATTTCCAAGGTCCTGCATTACCTCTCCTGGTTCTTCTTCTACAATTCATAGCCACATGACCAAAGTTGTCATAGATGGTGCAAATGACATTGGTTACCTTTTCCATATAAAATGGACTAAACCAGTTGCTGTAGGGTCTTTGCCAATTCATGTTGACCCGGTTGTCAAAATTTCTCATCCAGTTGTCATTTGGTCTTGAATGCATATGTGGTACTGGATTATTCACTCCATATCTGCATTCAACTGATCTGTATCCATACATTTTATATTTGAAGCAATGACCTTCAAATTTCTTGGACACATACCTAGAATTAGTATTGTAGCTTGCATTTCTATTAGGTTTGTCTCTACAAACATTTGCAATGTGACCAGGTTTATGGAAAACAAAACAAATAGGTTTAAAGACCTTCTTACCGATAGGATTTTTGACCTTAGGAGCAGATTTATTCTTAAGATTGTTGCTCTTGGTATTAGAGGATTCACCTTTTTTAGATGTGAAAACCAACTCCAGAGGTATCACCATTCATCTTTTGTGATTGAATTTGTTCCTCCAACAAGATAGAAATTCTGTTGAACTTTTCCAATTTCTCATTTGCTTCAGTGAGCTGTCTGGTGAGATCTTCATTATGTTTTGATAGGTTCTTTCTCAGAGATGATGCTAATTCAAGATCTAGATGTAGGTTCTCTTTTCTTCTCTTTCTGCATTCAAATGCTCATGCAAGGTAGCATTCTCTTGCTTGATTTTGCAAATCTCATGATCTCTTTCTTTGGTGAGATCTTTAGCAGTTCTCCTAGCTTCCAGTTCCTGACTCATGCAGATAGTAAGACCTTCTATCTCTCTCCTCCGATTTGTCTTTTCACTGTTTATTTTTTCAACTTCCTCAGCTAAAGCATCAATATTGACCTCATCTAAAGAACTATTATCAGATATTTCTAACAGTTGTTCAGTTAGCTCTCTTCTTTTGACTTGAGAAGCTTTCAGTTTAACCCTTAGGGTTTCAAGCTCATTCCTACTAGCCTCAAGCTTTGGCCATCTCAAAGTAGCTCATATCCCCCATGATAGATTTAGGGTTTTCTTCCAAGCGATTAGGTTTTAAGGAAGTTAGGCGCTGATACCAATTGATGGACTTGTAAAGCACTGAGAGGGGGGGGTGAATCAGTGATACCAAAAATAGTACTACTTTAAATACTAATCGATAGATAAACTTAAGAAGTTTGTTAAACAATATGCATGCAATAAAAAATGATATAACAACATCCACAATAAGTAAAACATCCACCAGAACACACATGTTTATACGTGGAAAACCCAAATAGGTAAAAACCACGGTGAGATGGGACTCACAAGTTAACTATCTACAGTAATAGATAACTAACCGGTTAGGGTCTACAAATGCTCTGCTAGGAGCGAATCCTGTTAAAGATCCCAAAGCTTAGTTAAAAGCTATACCCTGTAAAAGGTAGTACCTTGTAAGGAGTAACCTCGGTGGAGAATTTCTAAATCCAAACTAATGGATCACCTGATTAGAGGATTTGAACAATGAAGCTTGTTAGAGCTTACCTGGTTAGGGGATTTGACTGTTGCAGTGATTAGAAAACAAAAGGTGATGTGATCTAGTGATAGCACAACTTGCTTCTATAGATCCTCTTCTGCGCACTTAACACCTCTTTACCAACATACTCTATGACTTAACACTTCTGCCTTTACACATACCATATCACTTTCACTCATACAAAATAATTCATCGTGATGTCAATATATAATTTAAGATTTCATGTTGGCCTCTAGAAATCATAACACAATTACCTAGGTGCAATGTATCTGGTCAAGTGATTATAACTCATCACAAAAATACTGCAAAATCTTGTCGGTAAGGATAAATCATCATGAGTTGTGATAACTCATCACATAATCAGTGAATATCAGTTGGAACAATCAATATCGGTTGGAGTTAAACATATAAATCATTATCCTTGATGCTCCTATGATAATCTCCGTTGGATCTTCATGTTGCTGCTGAGTTATGTATATCCATCGGTTGTCTCCATATATATACCGGTTGTCACCAAGTACCGGTTAGAAATAAATCTCTAGTATATCGGTTGTAGTATAAAAAACTTTGAAGTTACACTGGTAGACAATATGAATATATGTGTGTGTGTGTATGTTTCATCAATGACAACATATGATGAATTCATTACAATCATCATCAAGCCAACATGAGCCATAGAGGTGAATTCTTCAGAAGAGAGATAATTAGGCACAATCTCCATAATGTTAGAGATATGAGAAGGCAAGGGATCAGTGAAAATATTAAGTTTTTGATTAGGAGGAGCTACTAATTTATTCCCTTTATCATTCACACCTGCCACATATATAGTATTATTATAAATCAAGTCTTGAATCTTATTTTTTAATGCAAAACATTTTTCAGTATCATGACCAGGTTGACGATGAAATTGGAAAAAATGAATAGTTATCAAAATAAGGAGATGCAAGTTTGGAAGGATCAATTTGTTTTATAGGAGGAAGTTTGATAACATTTATATGCAACAACTGAGACATAATACTATGTAAAGATTCATTCAAAGGAGTAAACTGTCTTTCTCTTTGGAAAAAAATAGAAATAGAAGGCACACCTGTTGTAGCATTCACATGATTGTTGTTGATTGGATCATTGAACTTGATGAAATTTTTTGTTGGTTTGAACTTCACAAACGGTTGTTGAATAATCTCCCCCTTATCACTCAGAGTCATAGGAGTGGATTGCTCCATTTGACTCACAACTAGTTGATAATTATGGAGTGTTGCGCACAACTGCAGAAAGGAAGTAAACTCAGACAAAAGAAGCTTTTCGCTGATATCTTTTTGCAAAGTATAAATGAAAATTATTTGAATATCATTATTAGGTACATGAAAATAAATCTGAGCACACAAATGCTTATATCTACCAATTAAATCAGTCACTTTTTCTTTAACACCTTGTTTACAATGCATTAAATCAGTCAAAGTGATTTTAGGACCAATGTTGTTTTGAAATTGTTGGCTGAAAGAATTTTCTAGCTGTTGAAAGGAAGTGATAGAATAAGAAGGCATAGAGCAATACCATTGCAAGGCCTTATCTCTTAGTGTTCTTGTAAACAATTTTGCAAGCAATCTTTGATTATAAGCAAAACCAATACATAAGGTTTGAAATGTTTTGACATGCGTAAGAGGATCACCTTTTCCATTATAGAGTTCCAATTGAGGGATCTCAACATGTTTAGGTGGCATGACTTTAACAATATCAAGAGAAAGTGGGCTCGCAACAACAAAGGTGGGAACACTAAACTTGGATTGACTCATAGAAGCAACTTTTTGTTGTAAGGAAGACATGGTTTGGGCAAGATTTTTGACTGTCATTTCAGCAGAAGAATTGATTTTAGACATAGGTGATTGAGCAGGTGGTGTGATGTTATTGAAATAAGGCATGGAATAAGAATAAGGTGGTGGGACATTATGATAAGTAGGCATTGGTGATGATTGGGTGGGAAAAGAGACACTTAAAGGAGGAATAAATTTGTTGAAGGAATTGCCCCCTTGTGTCACACTGATTGGTTGAGGAATAATAGGAACACTCATGGAAGACATAGGTAACGATGGAGGATTGAATGAAGAAGAAGGATTACCCCCATGACCTATGGTTGTAGGAATGATATTTTGAGTTGAAGTAGCCATGATGTTAGATGTGAAAGTAGGAATACTAGTCATAGGAGTAGTAAAAGGAATAGAAGAATTGACTTGTGTTGAAGGTTGTGAGTAACCTAGGGTTTTGGCACAACTCTTGATAGGCATGATATTAGAATAAAAAATATGTGCAATGCCACACAATATATCAATTCCATTCTTATCACTTTGAAGCATGCACTTAAGACCTTCACTATTAGGGTACTCTTGGGACATCCACTGTTGAAATCTATCAAATTGATTTTCCAATGTAGAAAGTTGATCTAAAGAAACCCTAGTTAAAGCTTCTTCTTCATCATGGGATCCATCAATGGGGTGAATAGGCACATGATTAGGATGGGAAGAATTAACATAATCCTCATTAAAGAGGTCAACCAAATTAGGCTCCATCTTCTCGGTAATTAAAGCTTGGGAAGCCTTAATTCTAATGCTTCATCTAACAGTGATAGGATAGCTAGGACTAATAGTGGTAAAACTCATGCACTAGAGGGAAAATTTGAATTTTGAATTGTGGAACAAAGCTTACAAAATTGAGTAATGCAAAATGTAAGGAAATAATGATTACACAATTTGAACTTTGTTGGAAGAAGGGGATGACACAATTTCCAAAAATGAAAAGAGATTGGAATTTTAAAATTAGGGCCAAGGGAATACCACTTAATTTTAAAATCAGAATTTTTAAAATCAGGGCTGACTATAATTAACCTCTTAATTTTAAAAATTTTCTTGAAATTTGAAATGTTAAATTTTAAAGGTAATTTTGATTTTAGAGGGATAAAAAATTGATAAAATCAGCCAATCTTCCGGATTTAGGCTAGTAAATACAGTCATAATAGTCTCCCAAAATTTCAGGAAAAAAGTTGAGGACCGTGGCGGGAACGCACATGGTTCGACCAACTTTTTAAAATTTTTTTTAGGGATGGATATTATGATGATTTTAAAGATAACCCCGAAAAATTAGCGAATTTTACAATCTCTAGATGGGCGAAATGAAGGCGCAAATGTAAAAATAGGACCCTATTAGGGTTTTGAAGAAAAAGAGGAATTGAATTGCAATTTTGAAAAAGGTCAAACCTAATGAATAGGGACACCTTGGAAAATGTTTAGAAATTTGAATTGGAATGAAATTGATTTGAAATTCACACAAACTCCAATTCATTTTTAAAATTAGGGTTTGATGACCTAACCACTTAATTTTGAAATTTAAATTTTGGGAAAAAGGGGGGAAATTGAAAATTTGAATTGCAGGAATGAAGACAAATCTGAGAACAATCAGAAACTTGAAAATTCAATGGAAATCCAATTTTTGCACAGTTTCAAGATGATTTTTGAAAATTAGGGTTTGAACAAGTAACCTCTTAATTTTGTAAATTTTAATTCCAAACTTGAACAAGACAATGAGGAAATTGAATTTGACAAACAAAGCAATTTTCAGATCTAAGATAACCAATAGAAATTTTTACAAATCACAAGTTCAATTTTAATTAAAAACTAGGGTTTTTAATGATTTAACCACTAAGTTTGCAGAAATTTGAAACTTGTAAATGAAAAATATGCAATGTTGTTCCAAGGAAAGCATGCAAGTTGTCAGGTTCACCAAAATGTAATGGTGGAAAAATGGTGAATGATAGATCAAGAAGGAAATTACCCTTTCCCTCAAAGAGAGATGAGAGTTTCCCTATTGATTACCAGTCAAGAACTTTTCACCATGTTACATTAGAAAGAGGAGAGGATAATTCACTAGATTCAATCTCTCCACATGAAGATGGTAGATTGAATTCTGAATGAATTAGGAATGTTAAGTTGATCCCCTCTTCCTTGTTTGAAATAGAAAGGAATTGATTGAATTATGTAGTGTAAAAGTGACAAAGAGTTGATTATTACTTGAGATCAAAATATGGGATGAAGCTATGCACTTGGATCTGGCAGTAAAATGTCAAGACGAAGTTTCCCTATGAATTTGAGGAAAAGTTGCCTAGATCGTGGTGGGAATTTACACGGTCCTTCAAAAAATCTGCGAAACGAAAAGGGTTTTTTCGCCTCTACAAATGAAGCCTGAACCCAAAAGTACAGCTATATACCTACAACCTACACATAGAAAAGAGAGGAAAATGGGTTGGGATTGGGGGTTTGACTGATTTGACTAGTTTGAGAGGAAAATGGGTTGGGATTGGGGGTTTGACTGGGTTACTACTTATCAAGTTGCCATTAGTTTTATGTTCAAAGTTATTCTATATACTCTAGTCGGTTATCTCTACCGAAATATTCAGTCGATATGCATAGTCCAGTCGGTTATAGACGAAAGTAGTCTCAGAGCGTAGTATGCATCGAGCTATCTACCGAGCATCAAAGATGACACACCGAGTTGATATACACCGAGTTGATTTACCAGATTCATTGAGCCTGGACATATATATGGAAACGTGTTACAAGATCAAGGAACATATAACCATTATCACATTGGAAATTGCACTTAAAGATTGTGTATGATTTTGAGGTCATCTAACCAATGAAATATTTTGCATGGTTATTCATTTGATAAAACATATTTGTAAGATCGAAGCAATGAATGGATCACCGTCATAAGAGATCTATTTATACAAAATGGATTAAGAGCAGATATATACATGTAGCATGATAGAAAGGAAGATATAGAAATATATGAAGCAAGACATGTGAAAGCACTAAGTGTTATGACTGTTACAGAGACATAGAGGTCACCGAGAAGGATTTCAGAGAACAGTCAAAGAAAAAAGTAAACAGAAGGGTTTACCGAGTTACTATATAGGTTACCGAGGTATGCTATAAGCAAGGTAATCTTATTCTGAGCACATAGAATCTACTATAACATTCCAGATGTAAAGTTGCAGATATTTGTAAAGATTTTATTGTAATATTTTGAAGTTTTAAGAGAAACCTTTAATAAGGTAAAAGACTCTAATCAAGTCTATAAATTGTAAAGCCTCTAACCAAGTGCAACATTTAGATTAAGTGTTGTAAAATCCTTTAGCAAGGTAGATCTAACAGATCTTAATACTCCTAATAAGGTAAGCTATCAGAAATAGCTAAACATGTAGCTCTAACTGAGCAATCTTTATTATTGCAGTAGTGAAGTTATGGGTGCCATCCCCACCGCAATTTTTCTCTTTAACCAAGAGTTTCTGCGTAACCAAAATATATGTGTTATGGAGTGAATCATGTATGATTGTTATCTATTTGTTTTAGCTTTATATTATGTTACTGCACTATTTAGTTTATGCATAACAATAAAGATATTGTTAAGTAAAGGTTTTGAAGTACTGATTCACCCCTCCCCTCTCAGTACATTAGCTTTCCATATTGGGCCTAACAATTGGTATCAAAGCATCAATCTTGGAAAAGGGTTTAACTGCCTAAAGAGAAAGATCTTATCAATGGAAGGCTATAAACAATCTTAGAGGATTGTGTATCTCCAAGAAGAACTAGATCATGCAAATCAAGTGATTGTAGACATGCAAAGGCAAATGCAAAAATCTCCGAAAGTGAGAAGAAGATTGATGATTTGCAGAACTCTCAAGAGTTAGTGGAACAAATTGAGACATCATCTGAGAACAGTATATCTGAAGAGACTGAAGAAATGATTGGAGTATTGAAAGAAAAGAACAAAGCACTGGCTAATCAACTAAAAGTAATGAAAAGAGAACATGAACATTTCAGCACACAGATGACTGAAAATCTTGATGCATTGAGGACAACCGAGGATAAAGTAAGAGATCTAGAAAGAGAGTAAAGACAACTTGAAGCCTTAGTATCTGATAAGAATGATGAAATCACAAGGATGACTTGAATTCAACAAAACCTGTCAGATCAACTAGGTTATGCACATCATGAAGCAAATCTAAAAGATGGTGAGAATCAAGCATTGAAACTTGAAGTATCTGTAAAGCGGAAAATCGAACCCTAGGTGTTCCCCCACTCCATGGAGAGAGAAAGGAGGTCACTAGGATTGACGGTTTTCACTTAGGAGAGACTTTACATTCAAAAGAGGGGTTGAAACTCACAAGATCCAATCCCACACACTGCAAGATTGAATTCTAAATGAGTTTCAAGGGTTGAGGCAGCAAGGATAACCTCTTTTGTAAAGAATGTAGATAGAAGGATTGAACTAGGAATGTATGTAAAAGTAAGAAAGATTCGCTTGTAGACGGAGATTGGGACATGGGATGAAGCTACAGACCTAAAATTAGTAGTAAAATGTTGAGACGATGCTGTCCTACAATTTTGAGCGAAAGTTGACGGGACGATGGCGCCCGGAGTGCACATGGTCCTCCGAAAAATCCATGAAACGAAGGGGGATCTGTTCGTCTCTGCACAAGGATTCCAGATCTTCAATTACAGCCGCGTACCTGCAACCTACACACAGAAAAGAGAGGACGATTGGGGGGTTAGGGATTAGGGGTTTTCCTTTAGGTCAAACCCCGGTTTTGGAATTAACCAAGAAATGAGAATGCTGTAAATGTAAGTGTTTGTAATGTAATCAAGTACTGATACCTTGTTGTAAGAATGTTTGTATTCTTACATGCGAAGGTGTAATGATGTTGTATGTTGTATGTTGTAGGTGATCTCCTCTTCAATGGTTGAATCCTTGTCTTGAATGCAACACCTAGCCTTGAATGGAGACCTAGAATGCTCAATTGCTTGAAGGAATGCTTGAATGCTTGAATGTTTCAATGTTTGCCTATCGCTTCCGCGTCTTGCACACATATGTTTTTTTCTCTTTTTTTCCCCTTCTTTGGGAGGGGAAATGTAGTTTATATACTTGTCAATTAGGGTTAGGAGACTGATTTTTCCGACCTTAGGCCGACCTAGGAGCATTATTTTCCAAATTGCAAACTTGAAGACCCGATGCCCAACAAGAGACCGAGCCCAAAATAGGGCCAGGGACCAGGGCACTGGGCGCCATGGTCCCACCTCCCGGGATAGCAGGGTGCAAGGAGGATCAGACCAAGGTGTAGAAAGATGTAGTTTTTGATGTCGTAAATAGGTTTCGGGGTCTCCATTCAGGTTCAACGTTGCGTCGCCATCGTGAAGACCCAAATGCAGTCGAAATTTCAAGTGTCACAATTTTAGGACGCTACATTTAGCCCCCACTTTAGCGGGAGTATAAGCGTACGCCCATACTTCCGGTAAAGTACAAGGAAACAACATTGAAAGACTTTCACCACGTCAAGGAGGCAAGATACACCAAGCCCCTAGTGGACTAAGGATCTTACGACTTCGATTGACAAAGTAAAAGGGAAGATCACGAGGGAGAACCATGAATGACAGAAGTAAGGTTCCCTCACTATGAGTCATGCAAGGAAAATACCAAAAATTTTCAAGACAAAGCTAAGTTCGCCAAGAAATTTTTGAGAATCTTGAAGAGATATGGATGGAGCGTATGCCCCCCTATGTTAAAGCAATCGCACACGCCTCATCGGGGGTGATTGCTTTAAGGTAGTGATACACATAAGAAATGAGAAGGGAAAGGAGCATGTTATCACAAAGATTTAGCCCCCAAGTGTGAGATAAACCCAAGGATAATAGACACAAAACACAAAGCATGAGGTGACTTCGCTTTCCTCGAGGTCAGTATGCTGTATGATAATTCATGTATATCATATGTATGTATGCATAATTGTTCTTCATTCCCCAATCAAGGAAGGTCACCTAGAAGAAGGGAACACCCGTGTCCTTTGAGTCAACATGAGAGAGACCAAAAGAGATCTCAATGCTTTGCATCGTCCTCAAGTAGACAACACTAAGGACAAAAAATAGAAGAATGAGAGTAACACATAGAAGAAGTAACAAAAGAGATCAAGAGAGGAGGGGAGAGTCTGCTATGCTAATGAACTAGTCTAGCACGTCATCCACCCCCCGATCTTGCTGATCAATATTTCGGGAAGGCAGGAAACACGCTAGAGGAGGAACATCCAACATAGCAGATGGAGCTATCACAAGATCCAAACAAGGGCTATGTTCATGTTCCAAGCCACATTGTTCTTGTCTAGGAGCTAGGATAAGTGCTTTAGAAAATGCGTTAGATAAATGGTTATCAACATCAACATATTCATATTCACTATCAGAAGAAAGAGGAGTAACATTTTCATCATGAATAACATTTTCATCTATATCATCATCAAGATTTATAAAAATAGGATCTTTAACTCGCACAAGATCAAAACCATCATGCATCTTATGTTTAGGAGATTTTCGCTCAATTTTCGGCTGAGGAGAAAATGGAATAATACTAGTTGAAGGTGTCTTTGGGGATTGCAAAGTTTGAGAAGCTGCTGCACGAGCTCTAAGATGATGCTTTCGTCGACGTTCATGCGCAGAACGATTCCGTCTAGTCTTAGTAGGAAGTTGAGAAGATTGAGGAGGAGGAATGTTCTCATCCTTATCACTTGGGTGTTTAGGTTGTGGTCTCTTAGGTTGAATAATAGGAGAAGAGGAAGGTCTCTTCTCTCTATAAGAGGAAGGAGGAGGAACTGCTCCATATAAAGGAGGAATATCTAGTTTAGGAAGGAGACCAAGTCCATCATGACGAGGAGGTATAGGTCTTCCTTTAGGAAGTTTGTTAGATATAGACATAGTCACATCCATAGGGATGGGTTGGGAATCTTCTTGAGGAAAGACATTAGTTTTATCTTTCAAAGGAAGAACTTCCTTCTCAAGAATGATAGGAATATCAAGTTTGGGTGTTCTAGGTTCACTTAGAGATAGGATCATATCTTTTTTCCACTTTTGATAAGATTTGAAAAGATGATCACTTCGCGGTGGAAGAGATTGAAATTGTTTAGGCCAAAAATAATCAATAGGAATGCTAGAAGTTCTTTCAGCTAGTTTAAAGAGACTATGATTGACAGTAACAACTTCACCATTATGGGGAAATTTCAAACACTTGTGAATAGGAGAAGCAATAGCTTTCATGGAAGATAGCCAAGGATAGCCTAGCTTCACACGAAATTGTTCGGATGATGGAATAATAGAAAATCTCACATCAAGGGATTTGTTATGGACCTCAATAGGTAATGTAATAGAACCAATTGCAGGAGAAGAAAATGCATCAAATAATTTCACAACCACATTTGTTTTGTCATAGATCACTTGATTCAATTGCAAAGTAAAAAGAAATTCTTCAGTAATGACATTAACCATACAAGAAGGATCAATAAGCACTCCGCGACAAGGTGTATTCTTGACTTTTGCAACTATATATAAAGGACCATCAGGTGCCTTGATAGTTTCACTGGAATCAAATGTGATGGAAGGTTCTTTAGGGATTTTCTACTGCTCTACAAAGTTAACCACATTCGGGGTCATAGACACAAGATCATCAGGTGAGAAAGAGGAATCGTTAGTCTCAATCACATTAGAGGTATGAGAAGGTAATGGATCAGTAAAAATCTTAAGATTTTGGTTAGGAAGAGCTACAGATGTGTTGCCTTTATCATTCACACCAGAAATAGAGATAGTATTATTATCAATCAAATCTTGAATTTTACCCTTTTAAGCAAAACATTTTTCAGTATCATGCCCAGGTTGACGATGAAATTGACAAAAAGATTTGTTATCAAAATAGGGTGAATTAATCTTTGTAGGATCTATTTGCTTTATAGGAGGGAGAGTAAGCACATTTTGTTCCAATAACTTATTCATAATACTATGCAATGATTCATTCAAAGGAGTAAACTTTCTTTCTTTCTTGAAAAACTTAGAAATAGGAGGCACACCTGATGCTGCATTCACATTGTTGTTGATGATGTTTTCATTGAACTTAATGAACCCTCTGTTCGGTTTAAACTTCCCAAATGGTTGTTGACTACTATCACCCTTATCACTCGAAGACATAGGATTTTCTTGTTCCATTTGATTCACAGTCAGTTGATAATTGTGAAGAGTTGCACACAACTGTTGGAAAGAAGTAAACTCAGAAAACAAAAGTTTTTCTCTAATATCTTTTTGTAAATTAGAAATAAAAATTCTTTGAATATCATTGTCAGGTACTGGAAAAGAAATTTGAGCACACAAATGCTTATATCTACGAATGAAATCAGTCACTTTTTCTTTAACACCTTGTTTACAATGCATTAAATCAATCAAAGTAACTTTAGGACTTATATTGTTTTGAAATTGTTGAATAAAAGCATTTGCAAGTTGTTGGAAAGAAGTAATAGAATAGGAAGGCAACGAGCAATACCATTGTAGAGCCTTATCTCTTAATGTTCTAGTAAATAGTTTTGCAAGCAACCTTTGGTCATGAGCAAAATCGGTACATATTGTTTGAAAGGTCTTAACATGTGTTAGAGGATCACCTTTACCATTATAAAGCTCCAACTGCGGGATTTCAACATGCTTAGGAGGGATAGCTCGAACAATGTCAAGAGAAAGTAGGCTCGCAACATCAAATGTGGGCACACTAAACTTAGATTGATTGATAGAGGCAATTTGTTGTTGTAAGGAAGAGACAGTTTGTGAAAGATTGTTAATGGTCACTTCAGTCGAAGAGTTCATATTAGACATGTTAGATTGTGATGGAGGTATTATGTTATTGAAAGAAGGTATTGATTGAGAGTAAGGTGGCGGGACACTATGATAGTTAGTAATAGGAGATGATTGGAAAGAAGGAACACTACAAGGAGGAATGGAATGGTTAAATGAATTTCCCCCTTGCGTCATGTTCATTTGTGGAGATGTAATAGGGACACTCATTGAAGGAATGAATGAAGAAGTCGGATTGAATGAAGGAAGAGGGTTGATTGAAGAAGAAGGATTGCCCCCATGACTGGTGATCATAGGTGGAATGTTTTGTATTGAAGTAGTCATTATGTTTGATGTAAAAGTAGGTATACTAGCAATAGAAGTTGTCAAAGGGGTAGAATGATTGACTTGAGTAGGAGGTTGTGTATAACCTAAAGTTTTGGCACAACTCTTCATAGGCATCACATTCGAATCCATGATGTGTGAAATACTATGTAAAATATCAATTCCATTCTTATCACTTTGAACCATACGTTTTAGACCCTCAATTAATGAAAGAGCTTGACTATCGGGGTATTCTTGAGACATCCATTGCTGAAAATAATCAAATTGGTTATTCAACTTCAAAAGTTGCTCTACAGAAACCTCATGGAGAGATTCTTCATCATTAAGAGGATTAGAGGAATTACCCATGTCCTCATTAAAAGGGCCATTCAAATTAGGTTCCATCTCTTCGGTAATTAAACCTTGGAAAGACTTAATTCTAAGGCTTCGTCTAACAGGAATAGTGTAAGTAGGACTTATTGTTGTAAAACTCATGCACTAGAGAGAGAGAGAGAAGATTTTGAATTTTGAAAATAAAGTTGACAAAATTGAACAATGAGATAATGATTATCCAATTTGAACTTTGTGAAAGAAGAGGGAAACACAACTTCCAAGAAAGGTAGGCACAATTGAAAATTAGGGCCAAGGGGGTGGCACTTAATTTTAATTGTTATCTTGAAAATTGAAATCTTGAATTTTGAATTTATTTTCAAATTTAGAGGTAGTGAATTTCAATAAAATCACCCAATCTCCTAGATTTAAGCTGTTAAATGCAATCATGACAATCTCTCGAAATTTTGGAAAAAATGTTGGGGACGGTGGCGAACGGAGTGCACACGGTCCTCGCAACTTTTTTTGAAATTTTCAGGGATGCAAGTTATGATGATTTTAAAGCTAATCTGAAAAAATTGAGTGATTTTACGATCTGTAGATAGGCCAAATTAAAGTTGCAATCTCAAAATTGAACCCTACCAAGATTGTTGAAAAATGCAAAATTTGAATCTTGAAAAAGAGAGGGAAATTGAAAATTTGAATTTTATGATTTTAGAGGGAATACTAAAAGCAGTGCAAGCTTTGAAATTTAAAAGTTGACTCAATTTCATGCAAAATTCAATTCTAAAAGCGGAAATCAAAGTTGTTGTAATTAAGCACTTAATTTCAAAAGTCACAAACTGCAAGAATTTGAATAAAGCATTGAAATTTCGAATGAGTGCCAACACACTTTTCAGATTTAGGACAGTAAGAAATACAGTTTTAACACAAAATTTCAATTTCAACAATTTTTGAATGATTATAAGCCTTAATCCAAGCAATCACTAGACCAACTTTGACTTTAATTTTGAAAGTGTTAGAATTGATGAAATCAGCCAAGATTCTGGATTCTAGCAGAAAAATACAGTAAGATCTAGCTCCCGAAATTTCAGAAAAAATGTTGGGGACGATGGCGCTCGGGGTGCACACGGTCCTCGCAACTTTTTTCAAAATTTTCAGGGATGAGAGATATTATGATTTTGTTGCGGAATCCAAAGTTACAGCCGATTTGGAGATGTTTTGATCAGTGAAATCATCAGTCAAAGGTTGAATCAAGAGGGTTTTAAAAATTAGGGTTTTGACACTTAACCACTTAATTTTTAGAATTAAAGCACAAATATGAATTGACAATTTGCAATAGAAGGGTAGATCTGTAACAAGCATTAACACTTAAACATTTCACAAGCTCAATTACTAAAAAGAGAATTTAGGGTTTTTATGCAATTAACCTCTAAAATTTGCAAAAGATCAAACATGGAAATGTAATTAAGGAAGCAAATTTTTTTTTAGATCTAACCATGAATAATCAGAATTAGGATGTTCACATCGGGTTCACCAAAATGTAAAGCAGAAAATCGAACCCTAGGTGTTCCCCCACTCCATGGAGAGAGAAAGGAGGTCACTAGGATTGATGGTTTTCATTTAGGAGAGACTTTACATTCAAAAGAGGGGTTGAAACTCACAAGATCCAATCCCACACACTGCAAGATTGAATTCTAAATGAGTTTCAAGGGTTGAGACAACAAGGATACCCTCTTTTGTAAAGAATGTAGATAGAAGGATTGAACTAGGAATGTATGTAAAAGTAAGAAAGATTCGCTTGTAGATGGAGATTGGGACACGGGATGAAGCTACATACCTGAAATTAGCAGTAAAATGTCAAGACGATGCTGTCCTGCAAGTTTGAGCGAAAGTTGACGGGGCGATGGCACCCGGAGTGCACACGGTCCTTCGAAAAATCCGCGAAACGAAGGGGGATCTGTTTGTCTCTGCACAAGGATTCCAGATCTTCAATTATAGCCACATACCTACAACCTACACACAGAAAAGAGAGGATGATTGGGGGGTTAGGAATTAGGGGTTTGCCTTTAGGTCAAACCCCGGTTTTGGAATTAACCAAGAAATGAGAATGCTGTAAATGTAAGTGTTTGTAATGTAATCAAGTACTGATACCTTGTTGTAAGAATGTTTGTATTCTTACATGCGAAGGTGTAATGATGTTGTATGTTGTATGTTGTAGGTGATCTCCTCTTCAATGGTTGAATCCTTGTCTTGAATGCAACACCTAGCCTTGAATGGAGACCTAGAATACTCAATTTCTTGAAGGAATGCTTGAATGCTTGAATGTTTGAATGTTTGCCTATCACTTCCGCGTCTTGCACACATATGTTTTTTTCTCTTTTTTTCCCCTTCTTTGGAAGGGGAAATGTAGTTTATATACTTGTCAATTAGGGTTAGGAGACTAATTTTTCCAACCTTAGGCCGACCTAGGAGCATTATTTTCCAAATTGCAAACTTGAAGACCCGATGCCCAACAAGAGACCGGGCCCAAAATAGGGCCAGGGACCAGGGCGCTAGGCTCCATGGTCCCACCTCCCGGGACAACAGGGTGCAAGGAGGATCAGACCAAGGTGCAGAAAGATGCAGTTTTTGATGTCGTAAACAGGTTTCGGGGTCTCCATTCAGGTTCAACGTTGCGCCGCCATCGCGAAGACCCAAATGCAGTCGAAATTGCAAGCGTCACAATTTTAGGACGCTACAGTATCAAGGTCGACCAATGAACTTGAAACAGAGATAAAATCCAAAGAAACACTGAAGAAGAGTTATGAAGCATCAAAGATGTTGGATGAGCAACTGAATACAAGAAGACCCAACAAAGATGTAGAACTCAGTTACAAAGGAAAAGACTCTATCTTGAAGGGAATCCATACTATCAAGAGAGGAGAATCATCAAAGCAAGTTGGAGTCAAGAAGAACATCAAAAGAAAGAAGCCTATTTGTAACTACTGTGGAAATCAAGGTCACACTACCAACATGTGCCAAATCAGAAAAGGTAAGCAACCAAATGTCACTAAGTCCAATGGTTATTGTTACAATTGCAATAAATATGGTCACACATCCAATCAATGTAGGACAAAGTGTGCTAACAATTATTAGAAGGCAAAATTCAAAGGGTTTTGTAAAAACTGCAATAGATATGGACATAGTACGGAGAAGTGTTGGCTTAAGCAAAAGAACTATATGTGGTCTGCACACTGAGCAAATGCTAGAGGTTACCGAGCTCACAGAGATCTTAACCGACAATATGCTACAGTACCATGGGATTACAATACAAGGATATGGTGTGAATGTTGTGGAAGATATGGACATATAAGTGCCAACTGCTTTATAAGGTTTGGGATGAACAACCAGAGATCACAGAGAAATTCTGGTATGGCATGTTTTCATTGTCACAAAGTAGGACACTTGGCTGGAGATTGCAGAGATCAACCTAGAAAAGACACTGAGGAAATAAAAGAAAAATTAAAGATGATTTGGAAAAAGAAGGGAATTGTGTCAAATGAAGAAAGCACCTTACCTACCGAGATAGGTGCTCCTATTCCAAATTGATCGGTAAAGGTATGAAGGGACTGCATTCTCTCAAGGTTAAATCTTAACAGTTCCTATTTTATTATGTACTAAATTCAAAATCTGTATAGTTAAGATGTAGTAGTAAGTTTGAAATTCTATCAAAGTCTTTTGGAGGACTTTACAGGACACCTGTCAAGTCGGTGAATACAGGAAACCTGTCAAGTCAGTAAATGAAGGAAGTTTGGTTACTCAGTTAAAGGGCAAAAAAAAAGCAAAGAAAGTTTAGTGGAACCGAGTGCATTTAATGTTTTTGACCTAACCTGTACGGAGCTCGATAAGGTATATTGTGTACTTAAAGCATTTATGCGGTCATTTTTACTTACCAAGTTTTCAAGAAAGCAGAGCAAAGCGAATCTAAGGCGATCAAACCTCCTACAAAGCAAATTCAAGTTATTTACATTAATGTCAACGTATTGTTAAGCTGGTTTACTGATCTTATCAAGTTATTATTATCTGCTAAGTGTGAAGCGTCTGCCATTTGAAAATCCTCAAACCCTAAGGAGCTTTTGTTAGTTTTTATCTGAAAACTACAAATGGCACCTAAGATCCAAGATCCCATCGTTGTTAAGAATGTTGAAAAGCCCTCACTAAAATACTCGTTAACTCCCAAAGTTGCATTTGAACCGGATGACAAAACCACATTCTCACTCATCCTGGATAGAGTGTTATTAGTCGAGGATGTGAGATTCTTCACCAAATGTCGTGTTGAAGAACTCGGTCACATTGAAATCAAAGACACCTATGATGAATTGTGCACCGATGGAAAATTGGATAGCAAGTATGAGAACATTAAGATCAAGGGATTAACTGAAGCCCTAACCTATCCCCGTGTGTTCAAACCCCAGTGGGTCAAGTTTGTTATGAGCAGAGTTCACAATGATTTCATGTGGCTAGGAGAGAAACCGTTTAAGATTACCAAGGAAATCATTCATCTAATTACCAGTTACCCTATTTATGATCATGCCTGAGCTCAAAAGATAATATCATAGAAGGAATTGATCAGTTTAGCTGGAGTGGAATCAGATTGCAGAGGATTGAAATTGAACAATGTCACTGATGCAGAACTAAAATTTGCCATTAGAGTAATAGGTTACTGTTTCTTCCAATCGGCAAGGGAAAACAGTGTACCCTGTGTAGCAGTAGACTTAGCATACAAAATTGTGAAAAAGGGAATGAAAATTGATCTATTTGAGGTGTTGCTAAAAAACCTGTTTGAGAATCTGAACACCATCAAGAAGCCGAAGAAGAACAACTTGGCTAATACACTAAAGTTTGGATCACTACTTGTATGCATGTTTTTCTATTTTGAAAAATTCTTTCCATCAGCCGGTAAAGTTGTTTGGGAACTACACTGACCAATCACCCATCAGATCAATGACTTCATTAAGAAGCTAGGTGATAATTTTAATGATATTATGGATGATTATTTCAGTAAATTTCAAGAGAAAATGCATAATAGGTACCAGATTCCACCCAAGCTAGTGGAAAAATACAAAGATGACATATGTTTTGAAGTAGACACTGATTACTGTTATGTGAATGCTGTGGAACCAAGAACTCAATCTTTGTCACCTATGGGTTATGAGATTGATTTTGACATCACACAACAACAAATTGATGCATTTCTTACATTGCCAAGACATGCTACCGAGCTGAGGTATGGAACCTATGAAGAAGTGAAGGAAAAAGTAAAAATGAGCATTGTAGTACCCAAAGCTACAAGAAAGGCAACAAAGATGATAAAGGCATTATCGGAGAAATTCGGAGAAGATTCTTCCTCCACACCTGTCAAAGGCACTATAGCCATTACCGAAGAGGAATCTGAAGCCCAAGAGGCAGCTATAACATTGAGCACCCAATTGCCTAAGGGAAAAGTGTTGAAAAGAAAGAAACAAGACACATCAAAGGCCTCATTGACTCCTCCAGCAAAGCGATCGAACACTAGAGAATCTGCAGCTTCACTGAGTAAGAAAACAAAGAGTGTTACTATTCCTAAGGTAACAAAGACTTACAAGAAATCTACTCGGAGACTCATTTTGGCAAAAGAGTCTAGTGACATCGAATCCGAGGATGCAAGCAAATTTTAGATTGTCAAGAGCAAGAAGGTAAATGTACATAGTGTTGAAAATTTTTGTACTAATCTGAAGGAATATGGTGGATTTGGAGGATTCAAATATATTAAGTATGAATCCAGAAATAATGATGAAAAGAGACAAATAGAAGAAGCTGTCATCTGCACACTTCTAAAATTCTGATTGGTCCCATTAGAAGTCTCTAATTCTCTTCCAAAAGAATTATATGCACATATTGATAATAAGTGGCAATATGCCTTGGACTCAGAGAAACATATCAGGGAAAAAAGTTTGGTACATCTCTTTCCTGACATGTCGATAGCTGAAATAAAAGAACATCTGACAACCTACCACACAAAGTACCTCGTCAAACAAAAAGCCTTGAAACTGATGAATGGGCTATATATTGAAGTGGAAAATGAGACAAAAGAAAAGTGGCAGGAAATCTTTAGAAACAAGGATGCCGGTGAGCAAGTTGAAGTTGAAATAGTTGATGTCACCGAGCAAGATCCTAATGTTACCAAGAAAGACCTTGCTGACACCATTCAAATAGATGAAGATATCATGGATACAGAGGCACCAAAATAGGAAATGATAGAAGGCAATGCATATGCAAAACTTGTATCCAGTGAATTAGTCTTGGAACAAGTTCAGCCTTATCCACCGGTCAATCAACCTGTCTCAATCGAAACCCCCCAGGATATGGATAAAGGCACCAAAGATCACAAGTCTACATCAGGAGAAGGTACTACTCAAGAACAGACGTCTCAGGATCCTTCTAGCACTGAAAATGTTGCAACTGAGACACTGAGTACTGAGACACCAAAGGACACCACAGAGGCTAAAGAAACCGACCAAAGTGTTTCCTTTACCAAGCAACCTACCGAGGGTCATCAAGCCTCACAAGCCATTGTCTTAGTTCAATTGGTGAAAGGAAAAGAAAAGAAGATGAAAAAGCTTAGTTTCAAAGTAGATTTGTCAAAACCAATAGTGTTGCCCAATGTTGATATATCCAAATTAAAGGGGCAAGCACTCATTGATTTTAGTGAACTATGCAAAGCAAAGGCCGAACAAGAGAAACAAATGGCTATTCAAAAGAAAAATAAAGTACTTCAGAAGGTGAAAGCACTCTTAACAGATATGCTACCTAAAGCTACAATAACCAAAGATGTAGCCATCCACATTCAACTGGATGAACTCCTAACCAAGATAAAGACATCTCGAGTAGATGCATCTGAATATTTGAGCAAGCTAAAAGACAAAGAGCTCACTGCAAAAATGATAGAAGAGGTACAAAAAGCTATAGCTATTGGCAAAGTCAAACTTGTCAAATTTATTGCTGAGTTGACCCCTAAACTCAAGCACATTATTTATTTATTTCAGAAACTCTATACATTTTATTTATTCATTAAAGACATCAAAATAAAATAGAAGCAATTGAGAAAGAGATCACCGATCTCTCAAATAAGTTGACCACAGAGCCCAATTCAGTTCAGAATTTCTATACAAAGTTACAACAGCTCATGGCTCAACAATTGGACCAAAGAAATGAAGAACACAAGATCAGGATGGACATAATGACACTTCAGACATTATTCCTTCCTCATCTTTCATCTGTCCAAGAATAGATCAACCGAGCCACATACTTGTCTACTACACAAGAGGGAAGCACTTTAGATGGCTTAATATCATTATTGGCTGATATTCAAGCGCATAATTCTTTAATGGACAGTGTAAAGGATGCCCTCTCTATCGCTCTCACCGAAGCACAGACAAAGTACAAAACCATTTTTGACCAGTTGCCACCACTGAATGGTAACTAAATTTTGATGTTTGTCAAAAAGGGGGAGTGATATAGTATTCAAAGCATCAAAATATAGTATCAAGCAAAAGGAGTGTAGTATAAAGGGGGAGTATACCGAGCAGAGTAAGTAGAGTACCCAAGAGCAGTGAACCGAGCAGTGAACAGAACAGTAAGCAAAGAACAAGAGCAGATCACCGAGCATGCAAAATCAGAGTTTTGTACAGTATATTGATAAGGGGAGTATATCTGGATATATTATTTCATTGACTATTGTATATATTGTCAGTATAGTCAAATTTTGCAAGTATATTTTGCAAGTATATAGATTATTGAGTTATAACTTTGAAAGTAGTTTTTGTCAAACATCTCAACTAATGTCAAAAGGGGAGATTGTTACTACTTATCAAGTTGCCATTAGTTTTATGTTCAAAGTTATTCTATATACTCTAGTTGGTTATCTCTACTGAAATATTCAGTTAGTATGCACAGTCCAGTCAGTTATAGAAGAAAGTAGTCTCAGAGCGTAGTATGCACCGAGCTGTCTACCGAGTATCATTCCATGTCTACCGAGCAGCAAAGATGACACACCAAGTGAAACATGGTACCAGATTCATTGAAATTGGATATATATATGGAAACGTGTTACAAGATCAAGGAACATAGAACCATTATCACATTGGAAATTGCACTTAAAGATTGTGTATGATTTTGAGGTCATCTAACCAATGAAATATTTTGCATGGTTATTCATTCGATAAAACATATTTGTAAGATCAAAGCAATGAATGAATCACCGTCATAAGAGATCTATTTATACAACATGGATTAAGAGCAGATATATACATGTAGCATGACAGAAAGGAAGATATAAAAATATATGAAGCAAGACATGTGAAAGCACTAAGTGTTATGACTATTACAAAGACACAAAGGTCATCGAGAAGTATTTTAGAGAATAGTCAAAGAACAGAGTAAATAGAAGGGTTTACCGAGTTACTATATAGGTTACCAAGGTATGCTATAAGCAAGGTAATCTTATTCTGAGCACATAGAATCTGCTATAACATTCCAGATGTAAAGTTGCAGATATTTGTAAAGATTTTATTGTAATATTTTGAAGTTTTAAGAGAAACTTTTAACAGGGTAAAAGACTCTAATCAATTCTATAAATTGTAAAGCCTCTAACCAGGTGCAACATTTAGATTAAGTGTTGTAAAATCCTTTAGCAAGGTAGATCTAATAGTTCTTAATACTCCTAACATGGTAAGTTATCAGAAATAGCTAAACATGTAGCTCTAACCGAGCAACCTTTATTATTGCAGTAGTGAAGTTGTGGGTGCCATCCCCATCATAGTTTTTCTCTCTAACCAAGAGTTTCTGCATAACCAAAATATGTGTTATGGAGTGAATCATGTGTGATTGTTATCTATTTGTTTTAGCTTTATATTATGTGTATGTGGGAAAAGTGGGTTGTTAGAATTAAAAATGTGAAAAATATGTAAAATACCAATCCACACACACACAGAGGACTTCTTGATGCAAGCTATGGAGTAACGATGCGTTACTCAGCTTCCCAAGGAGGGTCCCATGGTTCTCTATCTCACAATGTCCCTCAAACCAATGTTTTTCTCTCAGATTACTGAGCAAAATGGTTCAGGGATGGCAAATATGAGAACGAGAGATGCTTTTTTTTTTAGATTTTAGTATGAGATGTGTTGTAAGCTATGTATGATGCTAAAATGCAATAAACTAACTATAAGATGACAAGATTAGTATGAATACTATCCTAGCATACTATATTTAGTCTATAATCGAGCTAAATGATAAAGAAGGTAATCTAAACATGCATATTTGATCTAAAAGAGGCTAAATGAAGAGCATAAAGCTGATGAAAAAGCTTGAGAGTATTTGAGCATAAGTATAATGCTTCAAATTTGAAAGATGATTGTTAAGAATGGAGGAATGAGGGCTCTATTTATAGCACAAACAGGGCAATGGATGGTCAGGATTGAAAGGTTTAATCAAGGGCCAGGTTTGAAAGTTGGGGATCCATGTGCACAATTTGCACCAATGACAGGGTGACAAATGTCCACACAGGATTGGGTTGAAAGAAGAGGTTGGAGGCATTAAAGGCCTGAGAAGACCTCATGGTTATCTAAAGGCTAAGGGTCAAGTCTAAGTTAGGTTTACCCAATGGATTAAGAGTTAATCCAAGGATAAACCTTTGTGCAAATGATTAAGAGATAATCATGGTCAAAGCATTAAAGGCTTGATGAGACCCTTGGGTTGGATAGAGGTTGAGTCAAAACAAATGTTTTAACCATGTGGGAGGGTTTGAAATAACCATTAATGGTTATTGAAGACTTTGAGGATTAAGTGGTTGAAGGTTGGAAGCCTTCAATGGTTTTCAAAGACTTTGGGGGTTTTGGTGGTTGAAGGTTGAAAACCTTCAATGGTTATCCAAGACTTTGGGCCATTTGAGAAGTGACCTCCCTTTGCTTAGGGATGTGACAAAGTTTAGAGGGGGTTTAGGTTAATTAGAATCGATTAGAAGATTCTGGAAGGGATTAGGAAGGGGTTTGGGATTTTGCAAGTGGATGGGGGGGATAATAGGATTTAATTGAATTATTTGATTTTCATTCAATTTGGTTGCAATTTGGAGAAATTAAATAAATTAGATTTATTCAATTTAGGATAACTATTTAATTAAATTTGAATTTAATTAAAAATGGCTAGGGGGATTTAATTGAATAAAATGATTTATTCATTAAATAGTATAGTGAATTTTATTTAAATAAATTGAGTAATTTACTTAATAAAATAGAAGAATGTGAATAATTTAACTAAATTGGATTTAATTAAATAGGGAAATGAACATAAAATATTCATTTAGGAATATGGTCATTTTTATACGTCTACATTTTGCCCCTCTTTGAAGTGACGTGTGTGCACATGTTATTTCAAAGAAAATGATGCCTTATCATGATTTATGATCAAATGCAGTTTTTGTTGTGTCACTCTTTTAATTTGCCAGTCGTGCCCCAGATTTGATTTGATGTGTGATACCAGATTTGATTTGATGTGTGATGCCCCAGATTTGATATTTTGATGGTGATGCCCCAGATTTGATTTGATGTGTGATACCCCAGATTCGATATTTGTGTCGTGCTGTCATGATTTTATGTAGTTGTCCAATATGAGTGTCGGTATAACTTGTTTTGATGTGAGATATTTCAAGTTATGTAGATATCAATGTGTTGTTCTGATCAAAATATGATTTATTTGCGTGTTCTATTTCAAGTTCGATGTGGGAAGCCTGATGTGTATTACAAGCCGATATGGGTTGGAAACTTGAGTTGTGTTACAAGCTGATATGGGTGGGAAACTTGAGTTGTTTTACAAGTTTATGTGATTTTGGTACTTGAGTTGTTTTACAAGTTTTGATATGGTTTTTGAGAACTTGAGTTGTGTTACAAGTTGATATGAAATGATAAGTTTTTGAACTTGATGTAGATGAGCAAATTTGTTTCATGTTGTTGATGTAAGTTTGATTTTGATATCTTTGTTTTGATGTGGAAACTGATATTGGATTTGTTTTGAGATTTGATATGATAATGCCCCCTCGGGAGATCGTTCGTGCACACAAAGCATGAATGATCTCTCGAAAGAAGAAGAATGTTGTTTGAAAGATGGAAGAGTAGATAGTGATGGCATGCATGGGTTTGATAAGATTGATTAGATTGATTGGAATGAGAGCAAGTCTTGTTTCAGGTATGACACCTCCTGTATAAGACATGGATGATTGAGTGTCTGGTTTCAAGAATGATATCGCCTGTATAAGAGCTGATAGAAGATAGTTTGGAAGAATGATGAAGATAGTTTAGAAGAATGATAGAGGATAGTTTAGAAGAATGATAGAGGATAGTTTGGAAGAATGATAGGATAGTTTGGAAGAATGATAGAAGATAGTTTAGAAGAATGATAGAAGATAGTTTGGAAGAATGATAGAGATATGAAAGTGAAGAAAGATTCCATGATGATGTGATAGATATGCATGCGAGGGATGCAATGATGAATGATGAATGATATTTTGAAAATGAGATGTATGATATGATATGCAACTAATTGTAAAATGATATGCAACTATGTTAAAATGATATGCAACTATGTGTAAAGTGATATACAACTAATTGTTTTTGGAGCATCTCTCATTCTGCATTTGCCATCCGATAGAACCATTCATTTGCTTTCTTTGTAAATATCATCACTGAGCATTGATTTTTTTAGGATATGTTGAAAATTTATACAAGAATAATGGTATAATTGAATCATAATGACCTGAGAAAAAATTACATGATATTTGATTTTGCAAGATAGCACAAGCGTCAAGGTATAATTGAACCAGGATGACCTGAGTGCGTATTGCGTAAATAGACAAGAGTAAACCTTTGTCCCATACAAATTCGAAATGTCCTCAGAGATATGCCACCTGATTTCTTCATAGGACAAATTTGCATGGTAAAAGACTTCACTCACAGATAGAAGACAAATAAAACATCACATTCCTTCCTTGCTTCTCTAGTCGTAAGACATCCTGGAGGTGCTCAGGAGATATGATAAGCAAAAATTAACAACCATAAGTAATCATGCATGCTATTGGAAATGTATTTTTGTCAATTAAAACATCTTGCAAAATAGATCTTTGTTCAGTTGAAATCAGTTCAAGTTCGTGATGTTTAGCCTTCTTGCATTGTCATTTGTCATTTGTTGGTTGTTTTGATCCTTGTTGTCTTGCTACGTTTTTGGTCTGATGTTGAAAATCTTGAAGGCGAGATGCCCCCAGCGAGGTCAGGATTTTGCCCCTTATTGTTGATACTACTTTGATATGGATATGTACACAGATCACCAAGCCATGGTGGGATATTATTTTGGATAATTGTTTCAGATAAACCAAGGACAGTGACTACACTAAGTATGTCCAAGATTGATAAGCATTTGTGAATTTTTGGTGATGTCTCAGATGGATGGATATGATATGTACAATATGATTTGTGAAACATGTATTTCCATCAGTTGATAAAGATAAGGCTAACTATAATAAAATCCAGCAGTCATACTGATTGATGTCATTGTTATGATTTGGTTGATGATTGATGTATAAAAATTTATTTCTCTTGATGAATTTGGAAAAACTAAGTTGTTGTTTCTTCAACGTGATGTTACGATAAAGGTTCTTTCTTCTCAGAATAAGGTGATTAGTCATGCATGAGTGATCAATGGATTCCTTTGATTGGTTTGGATTCAGTTGATTCTTGTTTTGAAAAATTTTCAAATCTTACTTTATCAGAGTGAAGGTTTAGCTGTCCCTTCACGACAAAGTGTGTCAAATGATATGGATAAAAGCTTCCCGATCTGGAAACTGGATTTGACAATTTGAAAGTTTTAAACAAGTGTTTTTGAGATAAAAATCCGTAAGATGGTAAAGCATTTGATTGATACTGATGATGAAAATTTTCCGGATTATGATAGGAGAGACATCCTCTATTGCTCGATTCGTTTAGGATTCAGACAACTTTGTTTGACACAAATTTTGCTTAAGAAATAGTTTTATGGCTTGTTTTTGTCACTCTGCTTTGATGAAAAATGATGTTGATGGATGGATTGATTATCGAGACTTGATGATTGATAGGAATGTCTAGATTCAAAGAGTGAGTACCCCGTATAAGACCGATCTGTCTGGTTTCGAGTGTACCTATCCCTGTATAAGACATGTTTGATGTTGATGTTGATTTCAAGTAATGAATTGATTAACAAGACATGTGATAAGTTTGATTGTAGACTTTGAGAGTTTTCCAGTTGTTGATCTGATTTGATGGATGGTCCATGTGTTCATGCTTTGATTTTTTTTTTTTGATTTTGTTGATTTTTGTCGATTTTTAGTTTTTGGATATTTTGATTTTTTTGAGTTTTGGGATATTTTGATTTTTTTGAGTTTTTGGGATATTTTGATTTTTTTGAGTTTTGGGATATTTTGATTTTTTTGAGTTTTGGGATATTTTGATTTTTTTGAGTTTTTGGATTAGAAGAAAGATGTATTTGGTTGCCCCAATGTATATCAAGACGAGGAATGGATGAATGGATGACTGAACCATTGAGGTGGAAATAGATTCGTTGTCCATTGTTTTGATCAAGATCAAGGATGAAAAAGGGGATATGGATAGAGATAGGATAGAGGTGAAGCAGGATTGTAGAAAGAATTGGATGATAGAAGAAATGAATAGATAGGATAAGGGATATGGATTAGAGTGAAGCAAGATTGTAGAAAGAATTGGATGATAGAAGAAATGAATAGATAGGATAAGGGATATGGATTAGAGTGAAGCAAGATTGTAGAAAGAATTGGAGGATAGAAGAAATGAATAGATAGGATAGATAGATATGAATTAGAGTGAAGCAAGATTGTAGAAAGAATTGGATGATAGAAGAAATGAATAGATAGGATAAGGGATATGGATTAGAGGATTTGGGAGATATGGTAGGAAGAATAGAGTGGATGAACTTTGCCCCCAAGCATAGAGGTTTCCATTTGCAAAAAGGTGATATGTAAGATTGTCATAGTATTTAGCACCATCTAAATAAGTGTTCTCAAACTTTTCAAAGATAGAGACCCAACCCACACTTAGAACCTCTGGAAAATTCAACTGAACATTTCTAGCAACTAGGAAGCAGACTCAAAAGGGAAGAAGAATCCCAAACTGGATCAAGGTACTTAATCTTTGATTACCCATGTGTGTGCAAGTGGGTTCATTCTGGCTCATATGATCATTGTAATCTTCAGAATCCAACATGGCTAGCTACATGAGTTACCTTAACTTCAAAAGTATCCTGGATAGAGCCTCGCTGCCAGCGAGCGTCCATAGCCCCGACGAGGTTATCGCTGTAATCTCACAAATATTGCTCCATTGCCAGCCAGGCGTCCATAGCCCCGATGGAGTTACTTGCATGTTCCCATAGCCAATCATTTTGATATTGCATTTCATTGCATTTTGCTTTTCTTGATATTCATTTTCTTGTTCATGCTTTTGATATTTCTCTTTTTTTCTCTTTATTTTTCTTGCATTGGCTTGTAAGTGATGAAACTTACATGGGTCTGATAATTACAGTGGTGCTGAAGCAAGATTTTAGATTTTTCACTAGCCATGTCTTCAATTTAAGAGATCGCAATGATTTAGAGCAATCGATTAAGTGTATGAGATATGGTAATCAAAAGATGTCGATACCAAGATACGATAAGTGGTTCTTTTCTGGATTGAATGTGTATCCCAACCAAAAGAAAATGTTAAAGAGGAACAACCTCGGATTCTAAAGCATTTCATGAATAGATATCTAAGAAAAGGACTGAACATGAGATTCGAGCATGGGCAAGTATGTGACAAAATGACACAAATGCCTATTTCACAGATGAAGGATGTATGCAAAGGATTGAATGATAGGGATGGAAGGATAGAAAAGAGGTGTTGGATAATAAATAGAATGTTTGAAGATTTGTGCAAGGATAGAGGGAAATGTATTCAGGATGAGTGTTGGTACTTGAGAAGTGATGGAGGAAAATTGAATTTTGGGACAGAAGGACCCAAAATAGATAGAGGAAATGATAGAAGAAGTTTTGGAAAGATGTTTAGATAGAGGATTAAAAGAATTTCAAAGATGTGCTCCTCATTGATCTTTCTTATGGATCATTTGAGGTGATGGATTTGTGGATGGAGGGAAGTAAGGACCCAAGATAGATGGAAGGGATGGAGATTTTGATTGTGGAATGAAAGGACCTAAGATAGATTTAGAAGAAGAAGAGATTCCTTGATCTTGATCTTGACTTGGAGTAGGATCATTTGAGTTTGTGCTTTCCTCGAATCTTGTTGGATGAAAATCTTTCCTAAAGATAGTTGAAATGTTGATAACCATCTCAAAAGATGTTTTGTTGGATATGGAAATCTTCTCCACTTTATGATTCTTCCTTGTTTGAACTGACTTTTGAGTTTGATTGTTAGATACTTTGCAAGATATTTTAGCATTTGTGGCAAGAATACATAGCACACATGAAGACAATGATCATCCTAATGCTAAACATTGAGTGTATATTCTTTTGAGGATGTGTTCAAATCCTCAATGTTATCATTGGTTTGATTTACAACAAAAGACACATCAGATAGACTCTTTATTCAAAGGTCATTGACAATATCATAGCCCACTAGTCTCGATACTCCGTCAGCTCAAACAGCCTTGTCACCCCCTAGAGGGTGCCCATTTTTTTGCCTTTTGCCAAAAATTAACCCAAAGTGAATTGCTTCACAGTTGAGTAGTTATCTTGGGAGATATATGGTGAGTAATCTTGGGGGTGGATTCTTCCCCACCCTTGCACTATGATATTGCCAATGTTTGGCGACTGACTCGGTTCAAGGTTTCTATTTCTAAGGTTCATAATCAGGCTTCCTGTTCGGCCGTCAGTGATAAACTCCCTCAGGAGGCTTCCCAACCTTTAGAACAAAGGCTTTACGTATCTCAAGGATACTGGGGGAAGGCTAATCGCTGCGCGTAACCGTTGAAAAGGACTTTCGTCACTTTCCACATTTGATTATAGTGGGTTGGAACACTTGGCATCAAAGCCGTTCCCCACTTAGGTCGTTCCCTTCACACCGGCCAAAGAATGACTTTAAGAGTTTTTCAACCCCTCGGGAAGGCAAGCCTGCTAAAGGATTTAAATGCTTGAAGTACAGAAAGCTTAAGAGTGGTTTGGCTTTTTGGTCACCCAGTTATGGGGAGAGCATATACCTTCCACTTTCGAGACAATGCAATCAAGTTGTTCTTTTTAGCCTTCAAGACAATGATTTGCTAACTTCTATTTGGAGATGTTGCTCCAACAAGCATGATGTTCTTTTTAACCCTTCATAGCAAAGTGTGTATTTCCAAAACTTTTGTAAAACAAGCCTAGTCAACAAAGTAAATCGTGATGTTTGGTCAACAAAATTAAAGTCGATAGGGGAAAACTTTCCCTCTTTGCCTTGCACAAAATGAAGATGAGGTTCTTTTACTTTGCAAAATGAAGTGAATCCTTTTAAACACCAAAGGAAGGTGAGGTTCGTTTTAAGTTTTGCCAAAGTAAAGATTGTTTGTCTTGTTCTTTTTAGAGCTTCCAAAAATGAAGTGTTTTTCCTAACTTGCAGGAATGAAAGGTTTGTTTTGTTGTTCTTTTTACCATGCAATAAAGAAAAGATGAAGTTTTATTTTAAAACACCAAAAAGGAAGGCATGAAGTTCATTTTATGCATCCAAATGAAATGATGAGGTTTATTTTAATTTGTGCAAAAAAGGAGAGTGAGTTCTTTTTAACCAACTTTTGTTGAAAGAAAGTAAAAAAAGAGACTTAAACCCTCTAAACTAACTCCTTCCCCTGCACAAAAAAGATTAGAACCTGCACATGGTCAGTGATCAAATGTTAGTGTGGGCTTACACAAGCCTAAATTCTGATCTTGGTTACAAATTTTACAATTCTGATCCTGAAATGCCCTGAAATTTGACTAAGTCTGAAATTTGGAAGATCTTCCAAAAACTAGATTTTGCATTACAACTCCTAGAGGTCTGAAACCCCTCTCAAACATCCTGAAAGTATATATGGAATATAACTTAAAGTATAAGTTACATTTCCTCTTATCTTTTTCCAGGAAATGTAACTTATACTTAAATGTTATATTCCATATATACTATACCTCTCACAAGCCTAATTTTTGACTCTGTCATACATTTTTGACTCTGTCAACTCTATGCGCTAAGAAAAAGCACCCACGCGCTACTCTGCCCCTGGTTACGTGCTAAAATATTGATTCTGGAAAATTTTGTTTTGTTCACTGTGAAATATGCACGCGCTAGACTGTATTTTCCACGTGCTGACTGGTTTGGCTAATGCGCTAAAACAGGAATTCTACGCGCTAAGCTGTTTGTTCCACGCGCTAAAACAGGCTGTTTTGAAATTTGCTGCGAAGTTTTCCTGGAAAATCACGCGCTAATGTTTGAACTGCACGCGCTAGACGATGGTCTCCATGCGCTGAACAGTGGATTGGATGCGCTACTCTATTTACTGGATGCGCTAAACAGTGTTTTACCCGCGTCAATACCTACAGGAAATTTTTTTAAACAGAATCACGCGCTAAGGAAAAGTATCCACGCGCTAAGACAGAGAGCCCACGCGCTAAACAGTAGGCTAGAAGCGCTAAATTGTTTGGCGGATGCGCTACTCGGTTAAGTAGATGCGCTACTCTGTGTTTTGCCCGCGTAAATACCTACAGGAAAATTTGTTAAATAGTGTCATGCGCTAAGGAACAGTTTTAACGCGCTAAGACAGAAAGCCCACGCGCTAAACGGTAGGCTAGAAGCGCTAAACTGTTAGGCGGATGCACTAAAATGTTTCTTAGACGCGCCAATTCTAGTTTCCCGCGTACCTGCAAAAGTCTTCAAATTCAAAAAATGATAGATTATTGGGGTGCGTGCCCCACGGTGGGCGCCAGAAATGTATGTGGGAAAAGTGGGTTGTTAGAATTAAAAATGTGAAAAATATGTAAAATACCAATCCACACACACACACATGACTTCTTGATGCAAGCTATGGAGTAACGATGCGTTACTCAGCTTCCCAAGGAGGGTCCCATGGTTCTCTATCTCACAATGTCCCTCAAACCAATGTTTTGCTCTCAGATTACTGAGCAAAATGGTTCAGGGATGGCAAATATGAGAACGAGAGATGCTTTTTTTTTTAGATTTTAGTATGAGATGTGTTGTAAGCTATGTATGATGCTAAAATGCAATAAACTAACTATAAGATGACAAGATTAGTATGAATACTATCCTAGCATACTATATTTAGTCTATAATCAAGCTAAATGATAAAGAAGGTAATCTAAACATGCATATTTGATCTAAAAGAGGCTAAATGAAGAGCATAAAGCTGATGAAAAAGCTTGAGAGTATTTGAGCATAAGTATAATGCTTCAAATTTGAAAGATGATTGTTAAGAATGGAGGAATGAGGGCTCTATTTATAGCACAAACAGGGCAATGGATGGTCAGGATTGAAAGGTTTAATCAAGGGCCAGGTTTGAAAGTTGGGGATCCATGTGCACAATTTGCACCAATGACAGGGTGACAAATGTCCACACAGGATTGGGTTGAAAGAAGAGGTTGGAGGCATTAAAGGCCTGAGAAGACCTCATGGTTATCTAAAGGCTAAGGGTCAAGTCTAAGTTAGGTTTACCCAATGGATTAAGAGTTAATCCAAGGATAAACCTTTGTGCAAATGATTAAGAGATAATCATGGTCAAAGCATTAAAGGCTTGATGAGACCCTTGGGTTGGATAGAGGTTGAGTCAAAACAAATGTTTTAACCATGTGGGAGGGTTTGAAATAACCATTAATGGTTATTGAAGACTTTGAGGATTAAGTGGTTGAAGGTTGGAAGCCTTCAATGGTTTTCAAAGACTTTGGGGGTTTTGGTGGTTGAAGGTTGAAAACCTTCAATGGTTATCCAAGACTTTGGGCCATTTGAGAAGTGACCTCCCTTTGCTTAGGGATGTGACAAAGTTTAGAGGGGGTTTAGGTTAATTAGAATCGATTAGAAGATTCTGGAAGGGATTAGGAAGGGGTTTGGGATTTTGCAAGTGGATGGGGGGGATAATAGGATTTAATTGAATTATTTGATTTTCATTCAATTTGGTTGCAATTTGGAGAAATTAAATAAATTAGATTTATTCAATTTAGGATAACTATTTAATTAAATTTGAATTTAATTAAAAATGGCTAGGGGGATTTAATTGAATAAAATGATTTATTCATTAAATAGTATAGTGAATTTTATTTAAATAAATTGAGTAATTTACTTAATAAAATAGAAGAATGTGAATAATTTAATTAAATTGGATTTAATTAAATAGGGAAATGAACATAAAATATTCATTTAGGAATATGGTCATTTTTATACGTCTACATTATGTTACTGCACTATTCGATTTATGCATAATAGTAAAGATATTGTTAAGTAAAGATTTTGAAGTACTGATTCACCCCTCCCCTCTCAGTACATTAGCTTTCCATATTGGGCCTAACAAGAAAAGAGAGGAAAATGGGTTGGGATTGGGGGTTTGACTGGTTTGCCTTTAGGTCAAACCCCAGTTTTGGAATTAACCAAGTAATGAAAGAAAGTACTTGCAAGTAGCTGTAAATGAAAGACTGAATTGTAAATAACCTCAAGGGAGGTTGTAGTAGAAATGTTGATAGAAATACTTGTGTGGAAGTGAATATTGAAATAAATCTCCTCTCCAATGGTTGAATCCTTGACTTGAATGCAACACCTAGCCTTGAAGGGAAACTTGAGAATGCTCAATACTGGAAAAGAATGCTTGAATGCTTGAATGCTCTTGAATGCTTGATCACTTGTGAACACTCCAATCTTATCTAACTTCAACTTATCAAACTTATGCAAATGAGAGGAAAAATTCCCCTTAAATACATGCTATTGGATTTGATTTTCATCATGGGCCAACACTGGGGGAGTTTCCCACCCGATGCACAACCAACAATCCAACCCTAGGAAAGGTCCTGTCCCAAAATAGGGCAGGGACAGGGGTGCCCCAGCCCTGTCTTGGGAGGACAAGAAAACCATGCCCCTATCCAAGTGGGGATAGTAGCACCACACCCTTGTCCTACCCCTTTCTCTAGGGTAGAGTGTAGATGAGGTGATGCAGAGGCCAAGGAAGAAGTTGTTTCCACAAGCTGAGCAATCTCCGGTCTCTGATCAGGCTAGAGGATTCGAACTCACATGCGTGAGGTCTCTAATGGAGTCAAAAATTTCTAGGGTCACAATTTTATGACACTAAAATTATAGATCTTTAATGGCCCTTAACTATCAAACTAAACATGGTCATTGATCATGGACTAAACAAAAATATGTCAAATTATGGTGAGTTTTGTTGGTAATTCACACTCATCCAGTAAGAGTTAATGGCATTTTGGGTTGTCATTGATGAGAAATAATCATCTCAGGGTAAATGGTTTCATTATTTGGTTTACCGACATTCATTGCACTTAACTAGTATTCACATTTTTTTACACCAACATTGACAGTCATTTCATACCCGACCAAGTCCTGATCTCAGTAAAGTGTATATGGAACTCGGTAATGGATAGGACCCAGATAGGAAATATTTTGGTCTCGATTATTTCTTTCATGGATTTTGTGGTAACGTATGATGACTAACATGGTAATTAGGATTATGTTTAAAACTCATTATGTACCGACAGTCGACATGTTTATATTTCTTATTGAAGCTGGCATGGTAAAGTTGGAAGGATATTTAAGAAGATCATTTCAACGATAGATAAAAAATGTAATCGAATGTGATTTTTTGGTTGCGAGTATTTCAGTGAGTATCGGTATACATTTTGGTCAGCGATTAGAAGTGTCTGTGTGCAGTTTCATGTGCACAACATAACGGGTAGTAGAATAGAGTATCAGACAATCGGTATACAGAGAAGGATATCAGAGCATTCACTGGAACTTATCCTGCATGGTCAGATGCAATTTATAAGTTCATTTTCATTTGTAAACACTTTGTAATATTCTGCAAGTCAATGAGACTTCTTATTTTCTATTTGAGCAGTGAGCTCTAGGCAGTTGGCCTTTCTGCATGTGTAGATCCCCTCATGTAATATTTGTATGCCTTGATCAAGTACATAGATATTTTGGGTATCAGCCCAAGCATGGTTTTTCCCTTTACAGGGTTTTCCACGTATAAATCCTGGTGTTATGGTGTTGCAACTTTATGTGTTATTTGGTGTATGCACTTTAAGTTTATTTACTGTTAATCAGTTAATAATCAATAAGTTCAAAACTATCATTATCGGTAGAACACTGATTCACCCCCCCTCTTAGTGTTCTTGGATTCCAACAATCGGTATCAGAGATTGGTTCCTCAGAAGAAGTTTAACCACTTGAGGAAGATCGAAAATTTGAAATCAATGGAAACCGGTTTGCAACAACAACTTTGACTTGCTCTTGAGGATCTTGATAATGAGCAGATGGAAAACAATAAGCTAAAGAATGAATTGAAGAAAGCTAGAGAACACATCATTTCATTGCAAGGAAAGATTTCAGTTGTTAAGGCTAAGAGAAAGGAACTCTGTGATCAACTGCAAAATCAGAATAATGATGAGGAAGATGCTATGAAGGATCAATGTCAGAAAATCATTCAGGATAACACTATCTTAAAGAATGAGATGCAATCCCTAACCATGATAATGTGCAAGGAGATTGAGGATATAAAGAAAAATGAAGAAAACCTGGCTCATGCGTTGAAGGATAGATCTGAGGAATGCAACAGACTGACACATGAGAATGATATGCTGAAAATTGAATTGGTTCAGTCCCAGAACAATGAATAGGAACTTGAGAGACATATTATAATCATTCAAGATAACCTCGTTATTGCAAATGAGTACAAAGACAAGTTCAAGGATAGCGCTGCTAAACTTGATGAACTGATGAAGAATCAAAGAAATGCTAATGACAGGAGAGGTCTTGGTTATGAAGAAGGAGAAAGCTTTGACACTACATAAGAGAAGCAGAATCATATTATCAATCAGAACCAGAAATCACCGGTAAGACAACCCAATGCTCACAAATTCAATAGTACATTCTTTGTTTGCAATAAATATGGTCATATAGCTAGTCAATGTAGAAATAGGAATAATCAGAACAATACATCATTAATCGCTCTTGGAAATGTAAGATGTCATGCATGTAGAAATTTTTGACACATAGCTAACCAATGCAGATCAAATGGAAAATCAAGGAAATCAAGGGGTTAACAAGGCAGTTCAGAAGAACAATATTATTTTTTATGCATGCAACAGGGTTGGAGGTATTGCTAAATATTGCAGAAGTAAGAACCCATTGACAACTAATGGAAATGCAGATGAAAAAGGAAAAGAAAAAGTGGAAGACATCAGGAAACAACATGAGATGTGATGGGTAAGTATATCTGATACACCACAGACAGAATAAACGGTAGAGACTTTAGGTCCTACACCAGTAGCAGATACAACCGGTAACTAAGGCACCTTGCCTTAGGGGAAGGAAAATAATTGAAGATCATGCAAATAGATCGGATTGGATCTGTAGTCTGAAAATTTTGATTGCGGATAGGTACTTACGAGATTTTAGGAGTTTACCAGAACCTACTTGAAGACTATGTGAACAGGTAATGCTTCCCGACAACATTTATGACAATAAAAAATCAGGGTTAAAGATGATAAAAGGGAAAGGTTAAGTTATTTTCTTCACACAACGATTGAGCATTCAGATGAGAAAATTCCCAAAGCAATTCAGAGTTGAAAGCAATTTCATCTCTCAAATTGCTTTGAACTCTGAATGCCAATGAGATATGAGGTAGATGAGGCCACACTGGATGCCTATGCACAACATCTATTGTAGGCACCAGTAGATGAAAAAGAAGAAAAAATTGGCGCTGCCCAGGAAAAAGGTCTGAAAGTTCATCAGGAATAGGCTACCCTAGCAATTAGAAACAAAATGACTAAGGTGGCAACATAAACACTGATTAGTGAAGGTCATGATAGGGCCAAGGTCGATCAGAAAGTCAAAATTTTGGAAGGACAGAGGAAGGAAGAAATGAAGCAGAAGAGAAAAGAGGAAAGGGAAGCCCAAATAGAAGCTTAGGCTACTCCCAATGTGGTCCCATTTACAATAAAAAATTCCAAACAACTGAAAGTATCCACAGCTGCACCTGCTACTTCTAAACTAGCTAAGCAGAAGGGCACCCGACAATACATGACTGTTTCTTCTGAGGAAACAAAATCAGATGAGGGTTTAAAGGAAATTCCAAAGAAGAAAGGTGTAGAGAGGGAGAAGAAAGAGGAACAAAAGAAAGAACCAGTCAAGGAGACTCCCCAGAAGCCAAAGATTACAATTGTACATAAGAGAAAACCTAAATCAGATGAGCAGTCCAAACTAGAACCAAAAAGAAGAACCGGTAAGAAGTAGATAAATGGTCAAGATTTGATTGATCAGATAATAAATGATGGTAATTTAGATAATATTTATTCATTATTTGATAATTTTCATGAGGTGGACAAGAAGTAGATTGAAGAGGCTATTCTTTTGTATCTTGATTCTTTTAGTAAGACATTGATTGAATTGGAGAAAAATTTGCCTAAGGAGTTATATGATAAGTTAGAGGTCAAAAAACTACACGCTCAGTCTTTAGACCGACATATTAAGGGACTAAATTGGTCAATCTTTTTCCACAATAACTCCTCTGAAAATGGCTGACTTGATCAATAAAACAGGATCATCATAATTCAACCCTAAGGACAAAATTAATAGTCTTATGTTGAACAGATTTGAGGAGATTAGGAAGGAACAATTGATATATGGGTAAGGATTATTTTGGGTTTAGGCTGTGAGTTGAGTTCCAATTTTGTGGAATCTAAAAATATGTAGTTGCCTAAGGATAAGCAACCAACAGATCAACAAAGTATAGATACTGAGAAATCAACTAGCACTCCACCGGATACCACTGTATCGGTTACTGAGTCACATTTTGTAACAGAGGATATACTGACAAAAAATGTACAGATTGTAGAAGATACAAAGGCATATATAGTTAAGAATTCAAAGGATAAGGATATACAGGATGTACAGGTTTTGGATAGGGTACCAAGTGGTGAAGCCACCGATGCACAAGAGCTGAAAGATTCTAAAGTTATCTCACTGACTGATAAGGGTAAGGAGACTGTGGTGGATCTCTCCTCCGGCTTGGCAATTGACACTTCTGCCATAGCTAAAGGAAATTTACCACAACTTTTCATTAGTTTTGACAAACCCTACCAAAAAATGTCACTGGCAGAGAAGATTTTGGCATCAACGGCTCTTTAGGAATATCCGACTCAAGAATTGGCTCAAGAAGAGTCAAAGGACACAAAATTGATTGAACACAGTTTTGAGGTTTTGAAGCGGTTAGTCCCTGAATTTCAATCTTAGGATGGTGCAATCTCTTTGGGTAAACTAGAAGAAATTATTGATTTTATCCCTAAGAACTATGATTCTTTATTGAAAAATTCACTAACAGAGCCTAAAGCAAAATTTGTGGCAGCCCAGGAGTTAACATTTTTGCAAATGATTGAGATTGATAAGTAGAAACTCCAGACCTGCTTGTAATCCATTGATGCAACTTTGGCTGAAGGAGGCAGTATATATAAGACTTGTCTAGATTTTTATAAGCTCACCAACTCCATAGACAAGAAACTGCCAGACTATAAGAAAAACTTAATTCAAATTTCTAACTCTTACAACCCAATAGTCAATCTAACAAACTCTTAAATGGTCCAATTTTGGTGGTTATGGATTGAATTTTAAATTTGGAGAAGGATAGGGACAAAATAATAAGGAGAGCAAATAAGCTCCAGAATCTGATTGGTCCTCGGCTTGATAATTTGTTGTTTCATAAAACAAAGTTTATTTCTAATTTGTAGAAGGAGGATCCCACTACTTCAGAAGAAATAGAGTATTATGCCAGTATCTTGAATGGATTCATCTCCATTCTTGAATCTCTTAAGAAGGGTTGGGATACCTACTTTTCATTTTTGAAAAATATGTATGCAGATATTTCAAAGTTTTCATAGAACCGACTCATGTTTATAACTGTATTGAATTCTTTATGGGCACCCCGCTTTGTCATTGATGCCAAAGGGGAGGAATAAGTGAAAAATGTATATATTTCTCAGGGGAAACATCAGATATATATAACAGAATCATGTACATGGTCCGGAGGTTATGCAGATTTAGAGGTAGATTCAAGATTGACACCATTTTTCACATGAGTGTTGCCATCAATGCCAAAGGGGGAGATTGTTGGCAATTGACACTCATCCGGTAAGAGTTAATGGTATTTTGGGTTGTCATTGATGGCAACTCATCATCTCAGGGTAAATGGTTTCATTATTTGGTTTACTGACATTCATTGCACTTAACCAGTATTCACATTGCTTTACACTGACACCGACACCGACATTCACTTCATACCCGACCAAGTCCTGATCTTGGTAATGTGTATATAGAACCCGGTAATGGATAAGACCCAGATAGGAAATTTTTTGGTCCATATTATTTCTTTCATGGATTTTGTGGTAATGTGAAATGGCCAACATGGTCATTAGGATTATGTTTGAAACTCATTATGTACCAGCAACCGACATGTTTATATTTCTCCTTGAAGCCGACATGGTAAAGTTGGAAGGATATTTAAGAAGATCATTTCAACGATAGACCAAAAATGTAATCGAATGCGAATTTTTGGTTGTGAATATTTCAGTGATTAGAAGCGCCTGTGTGGAGTTTCACATGCATAGCATAACTAATAGCAGAATAGAGCATCAGACAATTGGTATACAAAGAAGGATATCAGAGCATTCACCGAAACTTATCCAGCATGGTCAGATGCAATTTATAAGTTCATTTTCATTTGTAAACACTTTGTAATATTCTGTAAGTCAGCGAGACTTCTTATTTTGTGTTTGAGTAGTGAGCTCTAGGCAGTTGGCCTTTCTGCATGTGCAAACCCCCTCATGTAATATTTGTATGCCTTGATCAAGTATATATATATATATATATATATATATATATATATATATATATATTGTGGTGGTTTTTCCCCTTACAGGGTTTTCCACGCATAAATCCCAGTGTTATGGTGTTGCCTCTTTATATGTTATTTGGTGTATGCACTTTAATTCTATTTACTGTTAATCAGTTAATAATCAATAAGTTCAAAACTGTCATTACCTGTACACCACTAATTCACCCCCCCCTCACTGTTCTTGGATTCCAACAAGTTTATCATACCAATTCCACACATTTTTTATTGTACTTTTCCACATTACCACTGCCTCCGTTGATTGGAACCCTATCCAACTACAGGCCAACATTGATGAAGTTGAGTTATCCTTGATATATTCTCTCATGCATTTTCTTCTTGCCATCAATTCTCACTTTTATCTCTCTCATTTTTTTATGACAACCACTGGTACCTTTTGTTGTATTAATCAAGTGTTGTCACTATTCTTGTTCTTTTGAACTATCAATGGGATTGAAAGTGAATCTCATTTCTTTTCTCACTATCCCTAATGCAAAAGAATCCTCAAATAGATTTTCTATTACAACTTCTTTTCTTCTTTCATAATGGTCTTTGGATAGTTCTTAGATCATTTTCACGAAGCTTTGATGTTTGTATACATTTGTAAATGCCTCTTCTTGCTTTTCATTATTTTCACCTCCCTTAATCAACTAGCATTGCATTGCTTTGACCGTCATACACTTTACTAAAGGGTGTTATTTATGATTTGTGATGCAAGCATTTTATCCCTTGTCATTATACTTATTTTTTTTTATCAAGATCAACTTCTCATTGCTTTTACACTTTCCAATAGGCCCTAACTTCTCATGAAGTCTCTTAGCTACTACAACTAGAATCATAAAGGCTTCTTCTACCCACTGTTTATAGCAATAATAAATATTTTTCCCAATTTTTCTTCCTATAGTCCTTGACTATCATGGATTTGTTACTATAACCATTAACAAGGTTTTATGTCAAATCTTAGTGAGCCACCTTGTGACATAATACTCCATCCTTTCACTACACATCTTCTTTTAGGAAAACTCATGATATGTCTTCTCTCATGGACTATCCTATATGAACTATGATGCTCAACTTAGACCTTTTAATCTATTTGTGGACTCTTGACAGTGTGTCTTGAATCTTTGTATCTTCATACAATGACCAAATGCTTCTTCATCAGCTTTGTGTGGTTTATTAAGGAGAGTTAAGATATCAAAACCCTATCCTAAATAGTTGATTCTTCTTTATTGTGATCAAACACTTATTCTTTAGATAGTCACATGATCCCTTCTTCTTCTTTCCCTTTTTTTGTTTTAAAGATACCACTATGACTACCATGTTTATATTAATGTTATCTCTTCTCATACTCTTGGATTATTGCAATCAAACCAAAATGTAGAGCTATTGTCATTGATTTACTAGTTCTAATTTTGAAGAAAAGGTATGCCACTCAATGGCCTTTGTTTGAATGCATGTAGACATTATAATTTTCATGAGCACCCATGCTAAAAATAACAACAAAAATGATATTCACTATTGTTTCGTAAATTTCTTCATGTCTGAACATTAAAACAAGATCTTATAACTCCATAATCTCAAATAAACCCGTTTCAAGTAAACCCCTTTCAAGGATTCAATACTATTCAAAAATATTCGATGACACCAAGCATACCAGTCAAGATGAAAATAACCACACAAGCCTAGTTTATGGGTGGAAAATGTGCATACTTAAGGCTCTTCTAGCACCAAACTATGTGTTACAAACATATGCCTTTCTCTTCAAAAAGTTTTTCGACCTCATCGGTTTCCTTAATGTGCCTTGAAGCCCCCACTAACCCTGAACAAATGGTTCTTTTACTTTGCAATGTGGGTTTGAAATGGTCTACCACCACTATTTCTATGCCATGAAGAGAGATAAATCTTTCAATGCAATGCATTCTCTACCTGATTTCTGCAATGTAGATAACAAAAGAACAATGTGTCCTATTCTTGCTCAAATGTGAAGACTCCTTCAAACTAAAACACGATAAAACATAGGATATGTAATGGGAATGGGATATAAACCTCCTTCTATGTGGCATGAATCTTTATTTAGTAGCTGCAATGTGGAGAACAAAATCCCTAAAACTGGTTTACAACATGGAGATTTTCTTTTCATGGAAGTTCTTTTTAGTATCTTTCAACTAGGGTTAAAATGACTCTTCCCTCAAAGACAGAAAAATTTGAAGACATGTAATCCCAAAAATTCAAATGAGAACTTAAAACGTTAAAGACCTCATTATTCAAGGCTATTTAGGCCCTAAAGCAAAAATAGACTAATAGGAACTGGACACTATGGTATTCCAGTGTCTGACACTTTGTCGATAAAATTTTAGGAGGATATTCTAATTGGCATCTTGATCCTCAATCTATTTCTGATATACACATCTAACACCTATTGGAATTGGTCACCTAGATAAAGATTCTAACACTTTTGAGCTCAAATTGTAGACATAGGTTCCTCTCTAATTCCATTCCTAGATCTGTACTCAGAGTCTGCATATCTATTCTGAAACTTATTATTTATGATGATTACTCTTAATTTGACATCATGAGCTCTAGGTGTTGCATTTAGTCATTCTATCTTATCCAGTTACATATAAAAACAAAAAGGAAACAATAAGTTATTGTGCCCATCTCTAGCATTAGGTTTGAAATTGGGCCTATTGGTCGTTTCCAAATGCATGTTGGTATGAATGAGTTTGGTTCCTAGTTTTGCATGTTTAGACTAGTGAACCTAGTTCTCTCACCATTTCACTATATATAATATGTATTTAGACATATATATTTGAATGTATATGTGTATATACACATTATATAATAGGAGGTTATGGTATTGGACTTATATAGAGTTAACTGAGATAATAACATCTTATACAGTAGTCAAAAAATCAATACTATGATATCCCAAAGGAAAATGACTTGTAATATCTCCGCGTCTGAATATTATGTGAGCTTTTTTATATTTCCTTACTAATGCTTTTAAAACAACCAACCGTCTCTTAGATTTGGAGATAAAAGATGTATTTCCCTTATTCTCGGGATTGTTTGCAAATCACCCCATCCACTATTTTGAAATATTGGAACAAGATTATTGAAGAAATATCTTTCCAGTATTTTCCTTTGACATTCTTCAGGAAGCTCCTTATTTTTTTTGGATGGCTAAAGATTCTCAAGTCTCAAGAAGAAGATTTTTGTCTACATCAAATCTACCAATGATATTGATAGAAACCATCTCTTGATTAGTATCAATAAATTTAGTTTCCAAATTATTTCGAATGTATATGTGTATATACATATTATATAAGAAAATCACATGTGTAGATATATTACTATGAGTCATTCATAAACAAATATTTTATACATCGGTTTAGGAAAACAAGTGAAATGATAAGAGATATAGATATGCATGCTGTAACCAAGAAGCTAGATGCTCCACAAAAATCAACTTCAATTCACTGTTTCTGTATACGGTGAAAAATGATGATGACAAACTATTGCAAAACCACAAAGATCCAACCACAACAAAAAAGATAGTTCTACAATAAAGCATTCACCATACACCAATGAAGAAACCTAAGAACAAGCAAATCAATAAATGAAACAATAATACCATTTACATGCCAAGTAGGTTTGATATCCATTGTCTCCTATCTCCATTGATCTTGTTTGATATATTTACTCTCAGATTTTGTATGTGCACAAGAGCTCAACAAAGAATGGATTGTGGTTGTGAAGTCACTTGATCGCTTGAAGGCTTGAAAGATGCATTAGGATCATTAGATAGTTGATTAGGATTGAAAGGATGAAATAATACTCTTATATATAGAAGACACTTTTGAAAATGAAGGGATAAGATTAAGAGGTGAAAGAATAAATGGTCGACTAAGATTAAAGAACAGGTAAGAAAAATAATAAAATAATGAAGGGGTTAGGTAGGATAAATGTAAAGATAAATGACATGTGATTGAGGGAAAAGGCTAATGAATTTATTAAATAAATAAAGATTTAATTAATTAATAGAAGAAGTGGGACTAGTTAAATAAAAAATTATTTATTTAATTTTAAAAAAGATAATTTAAATAAATAATCATATTTATTTAAATAGGGAAGGGATACAAAAAGATTAATGATTTAATTAAATAATTAAAAAAATATTTAGTTAATAGAAGACTTAGAATAAAATAATTAAATAAATAAAAATATTTATTTAATTATGATAGGACAATTTTAGGTGTCTACATTTTGTCCCTCTTTGAGACAATATAGCTTGTTGACTTGGCTCAAAGAAGATAAGAATAACTGATACAAAGTTGCCCCAAGACAGGAATGATATGCCCCCTTGAGAGATTGGATGAAAAATTGTAGACAATCTCTCGATAAGAAAGAAAGACTAGAAAGATCTAAGGACAAAGGAGCAAAGTCACATGGGAAAAAGACCGAGTCAAAAGGAATGAAGGGGAAGTGGGAGATTGACACATGGATTAGGGCTACACAACCTATATATAGAGGCCATAGGGAAAAACATCCTCATTGAAATCCACAACACTTAGAAGATCAGAGCAAAGCAGAGCACTTGGAGAGAGTAGTCACTAGTCTAGGAGAGATGATAGAGAGGATTCATTACTTCGATCACGTTCGACGGTTCCAACAGCTAGAGGACATGTGTGAGTCGGTAAGTACCTTGAACTTTCTTAGTTTTTTTGCATTCATTGCTCTTTATAAGTAGTTTGAACAAAAAATTGATAGCGCTTATTAGGGTTAAAAACGCATCTAGGTTGGTTTAGTGCACATCTAGGGTAGATATGCATGCGTATATGATTAAAATCATGTCCATGAGGCAAGTGCATGTATCTGTGTTCTATAGTTATGTCTAGTTTAAGGAACCACACATGTGTAGAAGGGGCACATCTATGTAGAACAACACTGTGTCTGTGCTAAGAAATCACGCCTATATTGGTAAGGCAAGTATAGGTTTGGTAAAACCATGTTTATGTCACAAAAACATGTTTGTGTCTTAAAAGGCCAAAATTGACAGTTTTGTGATGAACATACACTATCAATTGGATAAGCTACTGAGATGACTCACTCAACAGGTGCCCTAGGAAGGAAAAACTGAAAGCTAGGCTAAAATTGGCAACCATGTGATAAACATGCATCACTAATTGGATAAGTTGATGAGAGGACTCACTGAAAAGGTGGCCTAGAATAGTTAGGTTTGGTAAGCTGAGTATAGGATAAGCCATCAAATTGATAAAATCTGGCAAGTTCTCTAACAAGATAGGATCAAGTGCAATGTGATAAACATGTACACTAGGATGCAACGCCATGTGATAAACATAAGCACTAGGATAGAGCTCGACGAGTAGCACCTTGTGATAGACTTAGGTACCACTAGGATAGGATAGAGTAAAATAAGTAGCACTATGTGATGAAAATAAGTACTAATAGGATTTTCACGATTGGTTTGATTGGATGCAAGAGTAGTTACCCCATATAGAGTCTAGAGAGAGATTTCCCATGATCCAATGATTACGGACAGACTTGACTACTAAGGACCATGCTTCGATTGATGCGATGGGATTGAGACACATCATTGCTAGCATAATTGATGGTGTTGGCACAACCAGTTCATCAGTTAGTATTGTCATTGATGACTAACGCTTACTGGTGAATAAGGCCAAGCTCATAGGCAAGGAGGTGTGGTAAACCTCAATGGTTTACTCATGGCTGCAAACAGTATGGAGGATTTAGTGCTTCCCTAATATGCATTATTGACACACTTAAGCAGTGTGTTGGTCAAAGACTAATCGATTGAAGGATAAACAGAGTAGCTGACCGGTCAGTCACGCATTTGATAGGTGTTGAGATCAGTTTCTTAAATTGGTAGTTGGAATGATGATGCGGTCACAAGAGGTGACTCAGATTGCAGTTTAGTAGTCTTATGTAGGACCATAACACTCTGGATAGATAGGTGATTAGTCTAATTGATGATCAGCGACCGGTGGCACAAGATGAAGAGTTACACCAGTGAACTGGCGATACAGGTTGAAGGATGATATCCACCAAGAATCTCAAAGCAGTGATCGGTAAGTTGGATGCGATGAACAAAGGTGAGTCAGTCAAGGTGAGATATCATCAAACAAACTGCTAGTGAAGTCTATAATAGTTAACAACTAGTTAAGGCAAGATTTGTGCAGATCATTTTTCGGTTCACATTAAAAAGTCAGAACACAACCCAAAAGTTGCTAAAATTATGAGTTGTGGTGGTAGATAAGGATGTGTTGCTGGCGAGAATAATGGAGAGCACACAGAGAAATTTCAGGAAGATTTGAATTTCAAATTTACTGAGTTTTAGGTCTAAACTCATTTAGGAAACAATAGCCATGTGTTGGCAAAACATGGTATAAAGGTTTTTGGCAAAAACCAAAAAGTATGATCCTAAAAATTGCTAATTGCAATCTAGAAGAGATGCGATCCAATAAGGTGAGAAGAGTGCAAAATTGATAAGTGAATAGAAGAGTGGTGAAGAGTGTGGAGAGCTCGAACAGTGTGAAGAGTAGAGAAAGAGTGCAGAGCAAGTGTAACCAGTGGTCAAAACAAAGAGCTTCAATTGGATCTGATTAAGCTAAGAGTAGCTATTATAGCAGATCATTCTCTTTGTTGTTTTCTAATAACTACAATAGTTATATCCCTTAACCGAGTGGAATTTAATAGGTCCCTTTGTAAAATCCCTTAACCAGGTGACATATTACTTGATGATCCTAAGTACTTTAACAGGCTACCTCTAATAGGGTAAAGGTTCTAACAGGCCTTGAAGAAAATCCCTTAACCGGGTGGCACCTGATAGTGTCTTTGTAATCTCCTAATAGGGATGGCTCCTCCCCGAGCGTACTCCAGAAGAGTGCAAATTTTGTGAGTTTCTACTCACACTGTGGTTTTCTCCCATTTGGGTTTCCACGTGATAAACCTTGGTGTTCATGTGTGATTGATTTTATGTGTGCATGTTTCTTATTAATGCTGCTTATACTAAAAAGTGTTAAGTTTGAGTAGAAACTTTGATTAAGGTTAAATCTAGTAGAACTGGTATAGTGCTGATTCACCCCTCTCCTCTCAGCACCGATTGGGATCAACAATCATGTATATGCCTGAGATTTGGGCAAAAAAAAGAATTATGACTACTCTAGCAGAGAGATGGCACTTTGAGACTTGCACATTCCATCTACTGACTACTGATATGTCAGTGACATTGGAGGATGTTTACAGGATCTTGAGGATACCCATACACGAAGAGTTGGTCATGTATGACTGGGAGTGAGATGTTGATGTGCTACGATGAGTCTTCAAAGACCCAAAGCTAGAGCCGAGGACAAGAAATTTAAGCTTGGAGGTTATGTACACCAGCGGACAGACCTTAGTGGCAGTGGTGGAAGGGGTTATCAATGAGTTCCTATGTCTGGACAGAGCTACTCATGGGATGGCGATAGGATGGGTGAGAGCAATAGAGATCATGTTGACAGAGAGGGTGAGGTTTTCTTAGGGCCCACATGTGTTGTCACATCTATATCATGAGCTCCATCAGTTTGCATACCTCAATGTTTGTGAGTTGTGTTATTTAGAGGATCCAGTTAATACTGAGAGGGGAGCTAAATAAATATTAACAAAAAATTGAAATCTTAAACCAAAATGATCAATACTTCACCAAAACAGATCATAACAAGTACCGGTAGCCACTACAATCAATCTAATAATCAAATTTACCAAACTTCTCATTGAAGTGTTCCATATCATGCATGCAATAGAAAGATATCAACTTAAAACAAATACAAATCAATCACCATAAGAACACCAAGATTTTCATGTGGAAACCCAAATGGGAAAAACAACTGTGGGAATTGGTACCCACAAGATAATGCACTCTTTCGAAATGCACCCTATTAGGAGTCTAGCCTGGTTAGGAGTAGATCCTGTTAGGAGTCACCTAGTCAAGTGATTTACAATATGAGCTCAGTTAGGAGCTTTGTCCTATTAGAAACAACCTTGCAATAGGATTTAAACTCAAGTTGTTGAGCTACTCGGTTAAGGGATTTACATGAACAAGGCCTGTTAGGACGTACTCGGTTAAGGGATTTTGAACCTGCTATAACTGTTAGGGAACAACAAATGAATGATTTGGAAATAACACTTCTTGCTTGCTTGTTCAAATCCAATTTAGCTCCAATTCACTTCACTCTTGCAGACACACACCTCTGGTTTGGCTACACACTCTTTTCTCAAATTACCGACACAATAAACTTCAGCAAAACTTACCTAAATACACTTTACATCTTTGTCGGTTACAAAACCCTAGATACATCAAGATTAAAATGAATTTACATCATAGATCATTACAAATCATCATACAGATTATTACAACAAATATCAAGAAAATTTCAACCGTTGAATAATCATAACACGACACCGCACATCGATTGGATAAGCAGTCAAACCCTTAAAGTATTCTTCTATACTCTTTGTTGTTTCCGAAGAAATTCCATCCTTAATCGTGCCAAAATAATATTTTAATTTCTCACACAGGTTGTGACACGTCACCATCAAGTTATGAACATAATGAAATTCACCGCCAAACCATAAAGCATCACCGGTTAAGAGATCTTGTTACCGGTTCTAAAACCCTGCTAAAACCTTACTGAAAATATAATAGTAAATCACAAACATGACTTCCGGTTATCAAAACATGATGGGGTTCAAGTCATAGACTCATTACAATGATATAAACACATATTTCAAACCGCAACACCTAATTCCTCATGAATCTTCAGAACCAATTGCTTAAGTATAATACTGTTTCATGTTTACCGATTAAAGTCCTATTTGCTAGGTTTTTTGTTAGCTGCATAGTTCATCTCACCAACTTAATCCATTACCGGTTAGGTTATATCACTAAACGTAGATGACAAAGTAATCAAGAATAAACAATTGCCATAGTTGCCATCAATGACAACACAAATAACTGATCACCAAGTCAACAACCAATATCTCAATCTATATCGGTCATACATCACCATGCCATCATTCTCCTTATCATATCAACTATATCATCACCAATAGTCCTTCAACCGATATGTCAACATTATCATTAATTATTCCAATCATGCAAACATTCTCCCCCTTTGGAATTGATGGCAACACTAAAAGAAAACTCATCATGCTTCACTTTCTCTTCTCCTCCTTTGTATGTTCTTCTGCCAGTTATATTACTTCTCCCATGTCTGCTACATGTGGCTGCATCTATGAATTGTACACAGGCTATTTGGATGAGACATGTTTTGGAAGGTTTTAAGCAGAATATGATTGAATTGGTGATTATTTATTGTGACAAAACTAGTGCTATAAATATTTCTAAAAATCCGGTGTTACATGAAAGGACTAAACATATTGAGTTGAAATATCACTTTCTGAGGGAGAGAGTACATGGGAAGCAAGTGAGAATGGAACATGTGTCTAGCAAAGAGCAGTTAGCAGTTATATTCACTAAACCTTTGCCTAAGGTGACCTTTGAATATCTTAGAGGTAAATTAGGGGTTAGACCCCTACACAAGATCAACTAAGATGCAAGTGATGCATCAATCTAGTAGACTTATTGAATATTTTTCACTATGGATTGATAAGATGTGGGCTACTCCTCAGGGGGAGTAGCTAAGATGAGGTTAGTAGAGATGATGGAGACACCAACAACAATGATGATGTTATAAGATGCATTTGCACCTTTGGCATTGTTGTCAAAGGGGGAGAAGTAATATAACTGATAGAAGATCATACAAATGAGGAGAAGAGAAAGTGAATCATGGTGAGTTTTCTTTTAGTGTTGCCATCAACTCCAACACAAATAACTGATCACCAAGTCGCCAACCGATATCTCAATCTATACCAATCAAATGTCACCATGCCATCATTCTCCTTCTCATATCAACTATATAATCACCAACAGTGCTTCAATATATCATCACCAACAGTCCTTCAGTCGATGTTTCAACATCATCATCAGTTATGCCAATCATGCCAACAAGTTGGGGTGAGTGATACTCTTACAGGTTTGGGCCTATGAGCATATTGTTGTGATGAGGCCTATTCATTTGAAATTCAGAGGTCACGGGTAGGCCTATGTTCATTTGTATAACATGATCACTTCCTAGCCACAAATTGAGAAGTTAGAGTACTAGTGTATGGTCATAGATGATATAGATAGTGTTATATAGAGGTCATATCTCAATTGTGAGGCATAGGAGGAGGATGCGATAGAGTTACCATTTTGTTTCCATAGTAGGTATCTTATTGAGTTGACTCCCTACATTTTGGATTGACATTTGATTAATAGGGTGACTAGGCATTTCAGTAGAGTACAACAGATGCCTCAAGGTTCGAGAGAGTTTTCACGCACAATTAGAGAGTAGGTCCATGGGGGGCCGATTTTGTCTTATGATGTAGCTCTCACCATAGTTCTAGCAGATGGTCCCAATGCCATGGGATATATTACCTGATGTGATGGATGCCGAGATGACCGAGGAGTATGAAACCTATTTTTCACCACATCCTTTTCCACGATTGACATTCCTAGGTGAGATAGTGCCAGGATTGGATGAAGATGATGATGATGATGGTGGAGGTGGACGACAAAGGAGATGGAGGGGAGGAGGGGCTAGGAGGATTGTACGAGGAAGAGGAGGACAAAGGGATGGAGGGCAGGGAGAGGGAGCCTAGGGTGGAGGTGAGGAGGGAGGTAGACCACTAAGGCCATACAGAGGGAGAGGGGGACAACCATTATAGGTTACACATTAGATATAGGGACATGTTCATGGTGGACAGGGACATAGGGGACATGTACGGGATGAGCAGGACAACACAATGAAGGATTCCCTAGAGAAATCCAGATAGGAGGAGGGGGAAGTTTGAGGAGAGGAGGAGGATGATGAGCTCCTTACACTCAGGGAGATCACATAGGGTCAGGCCAATGAGATCAATGATCTCGAGAGAGAGGTGACTCGGTTAAGGAAATAGATCTAGGAGATGGCAGATGAGAGAGACCAGGCCATCTAGTAGTATAAAGTCATAGAGGAGACTCTCAGGAAAAATTGGGCTATCCTATGAGGTGACACATCTTAAGTCTTCGGTTATTGCATCAGAGTGAGCGAGGAGATAGAGTATTGGAGGAACCTATACATGGTAGTGGTTCCTCCTCATATCAGAGAAGGCAACTATAGAGGAGCTTCTCGATCGATGACTAAAGGAAAGGGTAGACATAGAGTATCTAGTGGTGGGTTATGGGTCCTCCACCACCACCAGCATTAGGGTCCATAGGTGGGGGCATACAAGATGATCCATGGTGCAGGAGCACCTAGTTGGCGATATGCTTCTTTTTGGCCATCATGAGTTGTTTTCAAGTTTTATGCTATTTCAAGTTGTAATAAGGTCCCTAAGGACCATTTGGAGTTATTTGTGATCATTTAGAATAATTTTGCAAAGTAATTATAATCATTGAAATCATGTATACCTACAAGGTCTTGATAGGTCAACTTTGGTCAAACTATGCAAAATGTGCCATAATGGATGCAGAAGATGTAATGTGCGTCTTGAAGCCATTTTTTGTTACAAGTGTGGATTCTGTTGCACCAAAAGATCAACCCGTTAATGCCCGATATGACCACTAGACTTACATAATCAACAGGAGGCGGTTAAGCCATGCCACAAACTTGAGCGCTGCGCTGCACAACACAAGGAGAATGCTGGGTTTTAAATTCCTCTTCAATATAAATTTGTTTTAAAAGAAGTATGTAGTGTTTGGGAGATGTTATGTGATGCCCTAGGCCTGGCATCTCAATGTGGCAGGCCTAAGAAATGAGATTGTGAATGCTAATTGAGTTGTTGGGTAAAAATTGAGGGGTTTGGGTGTTGGTAACCTTTGAAATTAGTGGTTTGGGGTTGAATAAAAAGTTTTCAAACTATTGGTAAAGTGGGGAAGCAATTTTGTGAGGCACTCCCTTTGAAAAAGTGACCTAATTGCCCTTTAAAAGAGTGAGGATATCAATTTATTGACTTGTTTGATCCAAAGAAAACCTATAAAAGTTTAACATACATTGTTAAAAATCCAAGTGGGTATTTGAAAAGGTTTTTATTTTGTGTTTGGGATCAAGGGATTGTAAGTTAATGCCAAAATACCCTCAAAGTAGGGCTAGTAGAGTATAGGAGCCATTATAAGGCAACCTCATAAGGAAGTGTTTTGGGAATGAACCCTTGTACATAGAGAGTTTATTTGATGTCTAAAAATGTTTGATAAGCCTTACCCAAGGTTCCTTGGTTGTTTTTTGAGGTTATGCTAAGTTTGGTGCAAATCGGGTTGAGGGAGTATTGCCCACTGAATGGATGAATGGGTGTATTTTGTCTTGAGCCTTTGAAACTTACCTTGATATTTGGTTTGTGATTTGTTGATCCACATAGGTACTCTTCATCAATCCAAGGGCTAGTCCTTCAGGGGTTCATATTCTGTCGAGGCTTGCTGGCTCTAAGGGAGAATCTTCATCATAGCTCTCTTGGATCCATTTTTTGTATCAATTTTGTTATATGGTGATGTAGACACCTTCAGGTGATGATATTTTTTTGACATAATTGTATCATTACACTTATATATATATTGTAGACGTCTAAAAATGGTCAACGCTTGTGGAGTCGTATTTTAACATTGACACATTGCCTTATTTTAGGTTTTTGCATTGCATTAACATTTCTTCTATGTTGCGTACTTGGTCTTTATCATTTGCGAGCATTGAGTCCTTCTTTTTCATTCTTCATTTGTCTCACTTTCGAATTTGGTCTTGTCGATAACAATCTTCAGTCATGATTTTGGTCAATCTTATCCTGTCGCATCAATGTGCGTGTTCATTTGTTATCATTTTGGACATCGTCAATCCTAATTAGGGTTTTGTCCTCTTTTCAATCTTGTATCTTGCGATCGATTCATCATCGATCCTTGTCCTTTGGTCAATCTTGTCATTTTGCGATCAATTTGTCATCAATCTTGTCATCTTGCGATTGATTTGTCATCGATCGTTGACATTTTCAATCTTGTCATTTTGCGATCAATTTGTCATCGATCGTTGTCATTTTCAATCTTGCGATCGATTTGTTATCGATCGTCGTCCTTCTCAATCATGTCAATTTCGATCAATTAGTCATCGTTCCTCGTCAATTGGTGCATTTATCAATCAAATCACTTATCAACATTGGTCCTTTGTTAATCAGAATCATGATCGAATCGACATCAATTATCTTTTGTCAAGACCTAATTGTCGTCCTTTCATCTTCTAAGGTTTTATGATTTATTCATTTAACCTTGTTTGTCATTTCTCCTTCTAGGTTAAATAGTTTATTTATCCTAAGTCTTCTTGTCACAATTAAATGTTTATTTAATTGGCTAACTAATTTCTCCTCTCTTTGTGAATTAATTAATGAATGAAAAATTATTAATTAATTTACCTAATTTTCCAATTTACTAATTTCTCCTAATTCCTAATTTTCATCAATTTTCTAATTTCCTAATTTCTAATTCATCTAATTTTCAATTTTCTCCTATATTTCCCCTAATTTCATGGGAATGACATAGCAATTTGTCATAATTTGTCATAATTGACAATCAATCAATTTGGACATAGTAATTTGTCATAATTGACAATCAATCAATCTTGCATAGAAAGTGTCAATTTGTCATAATTTGTCATAATTGTCATTCTTGATTTGAAATTTCCTTTCAAATTTCTTCATTCTAATCTTGTCATTTCTCCAATTTATCTATAAATTGGATGAATTTCTTCAATCAAAGCCCCTGGTCGAATCAATCATGCTTCTAGTACCCTTATGTTGTCATCTCGTCTTGTCAATCTTGCTTTCACATTAGGCTTATGCACTTGAAGGTGAGATCCACAAAACAAAGCAATTTGAAGGAGAAAGAAGGACAATGGAGCTGCATGAAGGAGACATCTGCATTTGGTTTGCTTAGATTTCATTTTGAATGTCTTGTCTTCATGTTTTCATTGAATGTAATTAGGATTGTTATCACTGCATTTTAGTTTTTGTGATTGAACTAGGCTAATTCTTATTTGCTTTGATGATTTCCGAATTCCTAGCTACATTAATTGGTGAACCCGACGTGAACTAACCCCCTAACTAGGCTTTTGAGTGCTTTTGAGTTGATTTGCAGGTGAAAAAACCCAAGAAACAGGGCAATTCAAGGGTTTCTGGGCACTTCTGCACCTGTGTAGGAGCAATCTGCGCCTATGTCAAGTGATCTGCGCCTGTGTCAAGGACTTCTACGCCTGTGTCAAAGGGATCTGCACCTATGTCAGTGCATTCTACGCTTGTGTTACTGCATTCTGTGCTTGTGTAAGACATTCTACACCTGTGTAAGGCCAGAAACAGAGGTAAAAAGTAGTGTTTTTACTTGCAAATTACTTTGTTTTGCATTCTATTTCTGCATTTTGGTTTTTCTTTGGTATTGATTCTTTGTGCAACACCTTGGCATTATGCATGGCAAAGACAAAAATGAAACTACTAACAAAGTTTATGCAGGTTCGCTAGTCAAAGACCAAACAAATCAAACTTTTAACTTGATGATTTTGCAGGTTGCCTTGTATTTCAACCGAACTTTTATGTTTGTGGTTCATAATTAGGCACCTAGTATGATTGCCAAGTAGGATGGAATGAACATGTGTTTGCTTTGATTGTTGAGTTTGACATTGGAGTAGGAGAATATTCTCTCATCCTTCTTAGGGTGATCAGAAATCCAGATCTTCGATACCATTCTCATGTTTTGGATTGTGTGTTACCTTTAGAGGGCCTGCCTTCCCGACCATTTGCTTTCTTTTGCAAGCAAGTGACAATCGTGAGAAGGGAACAACCCAAAGTGAGCACAACCAGAGTACCTTGGCATTCTAACTCACTATAAATAAATACCTGATGGGCGAAAGCTTTGAAGGAAGGGTTACGTGGGAATTGTAGTTACTTGGGAAGTGATGACCCTTGAACTCTTTCTCATATCAACATCTAAGTAGAACCTCACAGTCTAAATCATGCTTGCGTGACTACATTTGTTTGGTATCTTGGTAGGCTTAATGTCTCTATCACGCTTGCATGACACCAAGGAGTAACGCTTAACAGAAATCCTTACTAAACACCTTGTATTTAGAGGCCAAAAATCCTTCTAGTTGCTTGAGAAGGACAAGTTCGAATACTTGGAAGAGATACTAAGTTTGCCATGGGGAGATTTACATGGGGACTAATGCTTGGTTGCCCTGAGAAGTGAGTTTCGTGGAGGGGAGCCCATGGGGTCAAGCATCTATGTATTCTCCTTGAATCTCATAACGAGTCTACCTCTCAAGTACCTATTGTCCTTGCCTACCATAAGAAATGTGTGAATGAGCATGGTTGTCTTAAGTCTAAGTTAAAATATCTTGTCTTCTTTGCTTGTCAAAAGTGGAGTTGTGTCTCATTTCAAAAACAAGACAAATTGATTCAAAACAAGGTTAAACACAAGAATATTTCAAAGTTCAAACACCTTCAAACATGGTTGTCAAACATTTTTCAAAATCTTGTCTCAACATTCATGTCACTTAGATTTAGGTTCATCCTAGGTTTGAATTTTGCAAATTCATTGTCAATTACCAAGGTTAAGTTTCACCTAGGTCATACTCCTTTTGCATATCAATAAGGGTCATCCATTTGCATGTGTCCTCTTGCATTAGAGTAATACCATTTCATAATTCAACCTTAGGTTGACATTGTCATACATTTGCATGTGCATACCCTAGGTCCCTTCATTAAGCTTAAGTCATTATCATATCATATTAGAGTCATTTGCATAGCAATTGTCCCTTTGCATATAGTGTCAAAACTAGATTTTGTCATACTTGAGTAATCCAAATCTTTGAATAAACCCTAAGTCATTGTTAAGAAGTCTAGACCTTATCAAACTTTTGTCTTTTGTCATCAATGTCATTTCGTCAAACCTAGCTTAGTATCCAAGCATATAGGGGAGACATTGTCATTTTGTCCTTTTGTCACTTGGTCCTTTTGTCCTTTGAGGTCTAGACATCATTTCAATTTCCTAAGGGTTTCTTTTTTAGATTTGCATTCCAAAAAGTTTGTCAAAATCTTGAAAAACAAACAAAAACATAGGTTGCATTCTTGCCATAGATTGCATTTTCATCTATCTAGTTTGCATTTAGTTGCATATCATATGCTATCCTTAAAAAATTCCAAGAATATTGCATTTGCATAGTGACATGCCTGTTGAGAGAAGGTCAAAATCTAAGAAGATGGGTGAACCAACGTATCAACCCATTGACAACATATCAAGTTCACAATTTCAAACTAGTCAAACAGTACAGATTGAAGGTTCATCAAGCACATCGTTACCACCATATGGAATGGTTCAACTTGGACCACCTCCATTATATGAACTAGTGTTTGTACCCATGAAACTAGGACATGGGAGTGTTCCACCAACACCAAGGGGAAATGCACCTTTTGATTGGAATCAACTGAACCTGCAACATGATATTCAAACTCAAACATTATATGAGGAACAAACTCTTTCACAAGGATTTGGTTCAAATCAAGGCATTCAACAAGAAATAAATCCAAATATTTTACTAGATTCTTCATTAGATTCTGATGCCGCTGATGATGTTGATATGTTCCTTCAAGATCCAAAGTTGATGAAAAAGATGGATAAATTCTTGAACAAGGTCTTCAAGATGTTCCCACAAAAATATCTTGACATGATGAGTAATGTGACCTCCTCAAGTGAGCAAATCAATGTGCAAAAACAACAAGGTGGTGAGCTGTTAAGTTTCTCTCCACATCCAAATGAAGAACATGTGCAACAAGAAACTCAACCTACCTTGATGAGTAAACATGCTTCAAAGGCATTGACAGTGACTATTCCTCAAAAGTCACCATTTGAGACAATAAATAATCCATTATTTAACACAACACCTGTAACACAAGATCAAACGAGGACCACACAAATATTGACAGCTGTCCCTCAACAAGAAGTGGTTCCTCACATGCATAAAATTGGATCAAAATCTAAGATGCAAGAAAGCTTCATGACTGGAATTCCTGATCTCACCAATGTCCAGAACAATTCTACAATGCAACAAACTTCCTATGTCCCGCTAAGTTCAATATATTTACCAAACACTCAAGTACCTATTATACTGACTATTGTGACAGATCCTTCGATAATGGTGACACAAAGAGCTATAGATAGTGGTTTTCACCAACAACAAATGTTGCAACAATTGAGTAATACACAAAAGGTACAATCGAATGTGCAAACAAACAATGCTCAACAACAACAATATTGCATTCGACAACAAGTTGCAGGGCCCTCTACACCATTACAAGTTAATGCAAACTTGCAACCACCACAATGGATTGGACAAACAACACAACAAGTTAATGCAAGTGCCATACCCCATCTTAAGGAGAAACAACAAAAACCACCCAATCAAAGTTTTTTTGCAAATGATTGGATTCACACCGCGACAACAATTGGCACAAAGTCAACAAATTCCGATTCGTCAGCATCAACAACAACATGTGCCTCAATATGTGCCAAGACAAACAAGCTATTATACTTCACAACCGCAATTGATGCCTGTGCAATATCAACAACACCCTCAATTGCAATATCAACCTAGGCTACAAACGATGATTCCACCATAAGAAGCACAACAACAAGGTCAATATCAAGGCATGACACAACCACAACAATAAGAGGTGTACCAAGAACATTATATGCCGGAGACACCAAAGACGGCAATTTCAGAGCATCAACAATCGATCGGAAACACGATGTATCGACAAAGAGTACCCACTAGGATTAATGATGGACCTCCAAAATCTGATACAATTGCGCAACAACTTGAGAAGTTGCAACAACAAGTTGACGCATTAGAAACCAAAGGAACAAAGAAGTTGTACACAGATCAAGATTTATGTCCTAATCCCTTTGACAAGAGCTTATACATGCCTCCCTTCCCTAAGCATTTTGAGGCATCTAATTTTGAGAAATATAAAGGGAATGGCAATCCAAAAGATCACATTCGAGCATTTTTCACAGCATGTACCGAAGTGAGTTATGAGGAAACATATTTAATGTGCTTATTTGCATGAAGTCTCATGGGACAAGCCATGGATTGGTATTCACATCTGCCAGGAAATATAAAGACTTGGTCGGAATTGGATCAAAAGTTTATATCTCACTTCACATTCAACATTGACAGTGACGTGACCATGTCAGATTTATGCAACACCAAGCAAAAGCAAGGTGAGACATTAGTGACTTTCTTGCAATGATGGCGAAGCTTGTATAGTTATTCTTCCCTAGATATACCTGAAGAACAACAAGTGAACTTGTTTATCCAAAATTTGGTCCCAGAAATGATGTATGAACTCAAATTGAAAAGTCCCAGTACTATTGAGAAACTCATTAAGAAAGGGATGAACATTGAAACTGCCCTTGTTGCTAAAGGAATCATTAAGCTCAACAAAGACAGTGACAACACAAACAATTCCGGGGACCGAAATAGATTTTGGTACAAAAACAAGAATGTCACAAATGATGGAGTTGTTGATGCAAGAGCGGTGAATGAAAATCAACCCCCGTTCACAATTAAGAAATTGAGTGCTCCTAATATGTCAACTGTGGAACAAAATCAAACACCAGCAAGCAATGTTACTCAACAGTCGTAATACCAACAATATACTCAACAATATACTCAACAATATAATCAACAACAAGGTCAGCCACAAAATTAGAAATGCAAACCTTTTCGATCAAGGGATGGGCCTCCTCGACAATTTACACCATTGGGAGAGCCTATTGAGTCAGTAATGAAACAATTAATACAAGAAAAATTTATCAAGTTACCAGATATCAAGGCAGAACCATTGGTAAAGCCGCATTGGTGGAATGATAATGCTTATTGTGAATACCATCAGTCAAAAGGGCATAAAACTGCATCATGTTTTCAATTGAAACGTATGACTCAAGACTTGTTAGAGCAAGGAGTAATTGAGGTAGATCTACCCAACACGACCTCTGACACTACTCATACAATTTTCAAAACTCCTTTGCTTGATCATGACAAGGGTAAAGCATCCTCTTCAAACTCTACCCAAATAGCAAATTATGCAAACACTGGTTATAACAATGTCATCAATTGTTTTCGAGCATCAAATGAGTATGTTTCCACCCTAAGAATAAAGGGACAAGATCCTTCTTGCGCAGTCACCACTCGTCGATCCAAAATAGTCCTGAAAGGAGCTCCTGCAGTTCTTCCCAAACCAACTCCTGCGAGTCAGTATAATCTCCTAGATCATCTGGGAAAGACACTTGCATAAATATCGATCCTTGATTTGTTGAAAATGTCCCCCATGCATCGTGCAATCCTAGATAAAGCTTTAATTGAGTCCACTGTCCCGATAAACATTGATGTTGACCAGTTTCAAGCCCGAATAGGACATCTAGCTGTTTCCCAACACATTGCATTTTCTGATAACGATATTTCACCTGATAAGCTCCATCATAATGATCCTTTACATCTTGAAGTCTTTGTCCATAATTGCAAAATCCGATGAGTCTTGATAGATGGCAGAGTGGGTCTTAATATTTGTACCTTGAGAGTGGTCATTGGTCTTGGTTATATAGAAAATGATATTGATTCTTCCAGAAGAATAACAATCAAAGCATATGATGATGCTGAGTGCCCATCTAAAGGGATAATTACATTGCCTATCAGAGTCAGTCTAGTAACAGAAAACATTTTCCTGCAGGTCCTAGACCTCGATCTCCCTTACAATATGATTCTTGGCCGTCCGTGGATCCACGCAATGAAAGCAGTTCCATCCACTTATCATCAATGTTTAAAATATCCTTACAATGGAACTGAGATAACAATTCCAGGAGATCCTAATCCATTTCAATTTTGTGCTACTCTAAAGGATTCCCTACAGCAGCAAGTCCCAATTAATAGAGAGGCCCACTCACATAGTTATGTGGATCCTAATGAATTGTTAGAAGCTATCAAAGGTAAATTGAAGATACAGGACCAAGGATGCGGAGAGTATTCAATGGCTCAAACATTCCTCATTGGGAATTTACCAATATCTCCAAACTCACATGGCAAACCACATTTGTTGCAAAAAGAACCTAAGATAGTCATTCAGTATCAGCCCCCCACTACATTTACAAGATGGGGTGAAATTGATAAAGAAACTTTGGATGATGATGTCATAGACTGGCTTTATAAGGACCCTACTCAGACACCACCTATCAGGTTGCCAGTGGAGCGATACGATAAAAGATTTACTATGCTACAAAAGAAAGGATATGACGACTGTAGTGGCTTAGGCCCTGACAAGAAAGGAAGGCTAGAACCTATTATACCCAAGATGTGACCTCCAACTATAGGGTTAGGTTTTGTACCATTGTGAATTGGACCCTCGTCTACCAAGTGACCACATGTAGAAAGGGGCGTGACTCTGATGATGAAACAACACCTGAGGATACGTGACCCGAAACTGATTCCAATGAATGGGACTGAAGTTCTTTTTCTTCTAGCTCCTATGCCCTTGACAATGTTTTCCTTGACCCTGATGATTTGCCTATGGAAGACAAACATGAAATAACTCCCTTTCCCAAAACATGTCCTAATGCCTAGATAGAGTCATTCTGGGACCCAAGCTCTGCATCAGATACAAGCAGTTCAGATAGTGATACCACGGATGTTTACATCTTTACCATCTCAGTCCTCTCTCTCCTTAAACCCGATGATGACATGCCCCTCATTTATCCCCAGCTTATCCAACATGACCAACAAGAACCACTCACATTGGACTGTTTTCAAAATGACGAAGCAATTGCAGAATTCTTGGGACTACGAGAAGGCATACCACAAGGAGATCATAAGGCAGGATTTGCTATTGATTTGGATTCTACAACATATTTTGGGGAGTCAACTCCATCTTCTAGTCATCAAAATGAAAAAAGAAAAGAAAAAGTAAAAAATCAAAAGAATAGATCTTTGAGTGAAAACCGTAAGGCACTCTCTGATCATACAAAAGTAAAAATAAAAGATGTACCTGCGGGTGAAAACCTCTTTGAGGTGCCCAAAGGTGGAAGAGTGGACATACCCCTATCAAGTCAGGATAAATCAACATTGCTTGTGGAAATGACCGAGGAAATCAATTTGGGTACACCTAACAACCCTAAGGTCATTCATTTCGCTGCTTCTTTATCAAAACAGGAAAAGATAGATTTTGTCAATTTCTTTCTTGAGAAAAAGATCAGTTTTGCGTGGTCCTATGTAGATATGCCTTGCCTTGATCCAGAATTAGTCCTTCATCACTTGCCATTAAAAGCAGATTCCAAGCCTGTCAAACAGAAACTCAGAAAGATGCATCCCTAGGCGGCTCTTTTGGTCAAGGTAGAACTGAAAAAATTACTAGATGTGGGCTTTATTAGACCCATTGATTATGCAGACTGGATTTCAAATTTGGTACCAGTTAGCAAGGTAACTGGGGGCATCAGAATCTATACGGATTTTAGGGATCTCAATAAAGCATGCCCTAAAGATGATTTTCCACTACCAAATATAGACATCATAGTTGACATGACTGCTGGATATGAGATGCTCTCATTAATGGATGGTTTCTCTAGCTATAACCAAATTCGCATTGCTCCTAAAGATCAACATAAGACTGCATTCACCTATGCTTGGGGTACCTACTGTTGGAATGTGATGCCCTTTGGTCTTAAAAATGCTGGCACAACATATCAAAGAGCGATGACGACAATTTTCCATGATTTCATGCATACTTTGATGGAAGACTATGTTGATGACTTATTATGCAAATCTGTCACAAGAGATAGTCATCTAGCCATCTTGGGCCTAATCTTTGACCAAATGGAGACCTACAAGCTCAGACTCAATCCAAAGAAGTGCGTCTTTGGTGTCACAGCCGACAAATTACTAGGGTACATTATTTCTCACAGAGGCATTGAAGTCGACCCTGCTAAGGTTAAAGCAATAATGGATATGCCTCCTCCTTCCAATCTTTGGCAATTAAGAAGTCTACAAGGAAAGCTACAGTCAATCCACCACTTTATAGCTCAATTGGCAGACAAATGTCATCCATTCTAGCATTTATTGCATAAAGGAGTCGCTTTTAAATGGACCGAGCAATGTCAATCAATATTTCAAGCTCTTAAGGACTATTTGCTATCGCCACCTATTCTAATACCTCCTATAGAAGGAAAGCCATTTATATTGTATATTTTTGCAACTGAAATGGCACTAGGAGTTCTCTTGGCCTAGCAGGATGAGAACGACAAAGAGTGAACTATTTATTATATCAGCCGGACATTAGTGGGCTATGAGTTGAATTATTCAACTATTGAACGGGCATGTTTAGCAGTAGTCTTTGCAACGTAGAAGCTTCGACAGTATATGTTAAGTCATCAGACATTGCTAGTTGCAAAAATTGATCCCTTGAAATACTTGCTTAGTAGGGCAGCTTTGACAGGTCGCCTAGCAAAGTGGGTGATGATCCTCAGTGAGTTTGATATTGAGCACATGGAGCGAAAGGCAATAAAAAGACAAGTCATAGCAGATCAACCTGCAGAGGCTCTTATTTATGATGATCATCCCATGTTGACTAATTTTCCGGGTGAATCAGTCTTTGCTCTTACATCTTCTAATGAATGGAAGTTATACTTTGATGGATCCCATACCAAATTCGGGTCCAGAGCAGGTATATTGTTTGTCACCCCTCAAGGTGATGCTATTCCAAAATCCTACAGAATAACTTTCCATTGTACCAATAACATTGCAGAATATGAAGCTCTCGTCACAGGACTCCGAGTAGTGGTCCACTGGAACATCACACATTTACAAGTCTATGGAGATTCTCAATTAGTCATCTGTCAAGTCAATGATGACTATGAAACAAAAGATGAAAAGCTTATTCCCTACAAGCATATGGTAGATTTCTTCAAGACAAAATTCACGGCTATCCATTTTAGTCAAGTTCCAAGAATTCAAAACAAGTTGGCAGATGCGATGGCTATGATTGCTTCCATGTTGAATATGCCCCACAATATGGAGAAATGTGAATTTTTGGTCGAACAGTTGCTTGTCCCTTCTTTTGAAATTTCGACAGCAGATGTGATGTGTGTTCTTGTTGGCCCTAACTCCCTGTGGTACAATGACGTCTATCAATATTTGAAATCCCAAACCTTACCACCTAACCTTTCCGCTAACCAACGCCGAGCCTTCATCCGATAGATAGCCAAATATGTCATCATTGCCGACACCCTTTACCATCGTTCCTTTGACCATACCCTCCTCAGGTGTTTGGATTCTGACAAAGCACAAACAACTTTACATGAGGTTCACGATGGTATATGTGGGGGCCATTTCAATGGTCTAAGCTTAGCCAAAAAGTTGATTCGTGCTGGGTATTATTGGCCCACTCTGGAAAAGGATGTTCCTGATTTTGTTAAGAAATGCTACAAATGCCAGATCCATGGAAATTGTATTCATGCACCAGCCCAAGAGCTTCATTCTGTCACATCTTTGTGGCCCTTTTCTCAATGGGGATTGGATCTTATTGGCAAGATTCACCCGACATCTGTAAATGGACACAAGTTCATCATTACAACCACAAAGTACTTTACAAAATGGACCGAGGCTATCCCCATGACCTATATCATTGGTGTGCAAATTTCAAAATTCCTACTAAATTATATCATATGCCGATATGGGGTTCCCCTTGCCATAGTCATAGATAATGGCCGTCCCTTCAAGAATAAAGCTGTCAAGGAACTCTATGCAAAGTTTCATATCCAACACCATTTTTCTAGTCCATACTATCCACAGGGTAATGGTCAAGCTGAAGCATCAAATAAAACCATTATCAAGATCCTGAAAAAGGTTGTCAATAACGCTGGTCGAGATTGGCATGTATAGTTGAATCCAACACTATGGGCTTATTGCACTTCTATCCGCACACCTACTAGCGCAACACCTTATTCCTTGGTGTATGGTGTGGAAGCCATTTTACCCTTGGAAGTGGAGATTCCTTCTTTGCGTGTTTCCTTGCAATATCTAATTGATGATGAAACACACAGAGTCTCTCGGTTGCATCAACTTGAGATGTTAGATGAGAAGCATTAGACAACCTTGACACATTTGCAAGCATATCAAAACCGTCTCCATCGCTCTTATAATAAGAAGGTCAAAGGGCGACACTTCAAAGTGGGAGATCTAGTTTTAAAGGCAAACCCCAAGAATGCACAATCTACTGATGTCATCAAAGGAAAGTTTGAACCTAATTGGGTTGGGCCTTTCATAGTGACTGCAGCCTATGGCTCGGGGGCATATCAGCTTGCCACCCCAGAAGGTGAACCTTTGTCAGATCCTGTAAATAGCATGCACCTTCGCAAGTACTGGGCATAATTTTCTATCAGCACTTCTTCAAGTATGATCTTGAAAAAATACAAAAAAATCAAAAAGTGAAAAAAAAAAAAGTGAAAAAGGTGAAAAACAAAGAAAAAGAACAAAAAAGTAAAGAAAAATGATTCGTCCTCTAGTGAAAACCTGGCAAACAGGCACCATGTGTAAAAAGATCATTGCTCTGTCATCTATCAGGACCTCTAGCTATGCTTTCTCTCTGCAGGTTTATCATATCTATCCTTGTCCTGATCCAATGTTCTGTTCCAGGCCTGTGATTGGTCAACATCATTGTCTTGTATACTCCGGTTTCTTGTGCATATGTTTCGGTCCTGGTCTCTATATATGTCTTTTCGATGTGCATTGGGTGCGTTCGCCTTGTCATGATCAATCACTGGAACTTTCGAATCAAATAATGTCCTAAAATAATCCAAAAAAATTGAAAAATGTCCTAAAAAAATCATAAAAATCAAATAATGTCCTGAATAATCCAAAAAAAAAAAAATTGAAAAATGTCCTGAAAAAAATCCCTAAAAAAGTTAAATAAAGTCCTGAAAAAAATGAACACACAAAAAATTGTACACACTCGAAAAGCAAAACCAAAAAAAATATATCCTCTTGGTGCATAGACAGATCGCTGAGCATACATCCAACAACAATCGATCAAACATTTGTGTAGACAACAAACACTGTGCTTTACTGCAAATCACGCATTAACAGATGAACTTTTTCAATCAAACCAGACATTCAAACTGATTAAAATTGTCATATCAATCAATCAACATCAATATCATTTGTCCTTGTCACTACTATCATGGGTCTTATACAGGGTGTGGTATACTCGAAACCAGACTGTGTCCTGTCTTAGACGGGGTACTGCATGTCCTGAAACCAGACAACATGATCATCCTATCAACACTTTCAACTTTTGACAATGAAGATCAAGATGTTTGTTTGACTTGTTGGAATTGGCGAGTCTTATCATTTATTGATTTATCTTCGATCATGTTCCTATGTTGCTCGATGATGTCATTGAGTGATTTAGAGTGACCGGGATGGTTCATGGTCCCTTTCTTTTTTGTTGTGATTTCTGTTTGTGGAATGTTTGTCACAAACTGGGGCAACTATATCATTGGGTGTTTGTGATAAGTAAGTTCGCTTTGTGAATGCCACACATACCTCAACCCTTGATGTATGCACCCTAGGATGCTTCACTCATTCCTTGTGTGCGATATGTCTATCTTTTGTAAAAGGGGTTGCGTTTCAGCTCTAGCTTTCAATGCCATGATGCTCTGCATCCACTTTGCTACGTTAAATAAAGGTTCTCACCTACTTATGTGCATTGGTGAAAGCAAGTTTTCCTTCATCTCTAACTGTCCTCTATCTAATTTCTTCTTACTAACATTTCTTCCGTCAGTCTTGGTAGTCCGTTCGAACCTATCATTTCCTATCATTTTTATCGATCAATTGGCCTCTTTTTTTGGATATTTCCGGCCAATTCCTCAAGGGGGCATGCATATGTCATTGTCAGTGTCTGGGGCATTTTCATTATCGTTCTTTGAAACAATGCTTAAAATCGCATTGTCTCAAAGAGGGGCAAAATGTAGACGTCTAAAAATGGTCAATGCTTGCGGAGTTGTATTTTAACATTGACGCATTGCCTTATTTTAGGTTTTTGCGTCGCATTAACATTTCTTCTATGTTGCGTACTTGGTCTTTATCATTTGCAAGCATTGAGTCCTTCTTCTGCATTCTTCATTTGTCTCACTTTTGAATTTGGTCTTGTTGATAACAATCTTCAGTCATGATTTTGGTCGATCTTATCTTGTCGCATCAATGTGCGTGTTCATTTGTCATTATTTTGGACATCGTCAATCCTAATTAGGGTTTTGTCCTCTTTTCAATCTTGTCATCTTGCGATCGATTCGTCATCGATCCTTGTCGTCTGGTCAATCTTGTCATTTTGTGATCAATTTGTCATCAATCTTGTCGTCTTGCGATCAATTTGTCATCGATCATTGACATTTTCAATCTTGTCATTTTGCGATCGATTTGTCATCGATCGTTGTCATTTTCAATCTTGCGATCGATTTGTTATCGATCGTTGTCCTTCTCAATCATGTCAATTTCGATCAATTAGTCATTGTTCCTCGTCAATTGGTGCATTTATCAATCAAATCACTTATCAACATTGGTCCTTTGTTAATCAGAATCATGATCGAATCAACATCAATTATCTTTTGTCAAGACCTAATTGTCATCCTTTCATCTTCTAAGGTTTTATGATTTATTCATTTAACCTTGTTTGTCATTTCTCCTTCTAGGTTAAATAGTTTATTTATCCTAAGTCTTCTTGTCACAATTAAATGTTTATTTAATTGGCTAACTAATTTCTCCTCTCTTTGTGAATTAATTAATGAATGAAAAATTATTAATTAATTTACCTAATTTTCCAATTTACTAATTTCTCCTAATTCCTAATTTTCATCAATTTTCTAATTTCCTAATTTCTAATTCATCTAATTTTCAATTTTCTCCTATATTTCCCCTAATTTCATGGGAATGACATAGCAATTTGTCATAATTTGTCATAATTGACGATCAATCAATTTTGACATAGTAATTTGTCATAATTGACAATCAATCAATCTTGCATAGAAAGTGTCAATTTGTCATAATTTGTCATAATTGTCATTCTTGATTTGAAATTTCCTTTCAAATCTCTTCATTCTCTTGTCATTTCTCCAATTTATCTATAAATTGGATGAATTTCTTCAATCAAAGCCCCTGGTCGAATCAATCACGCTTCTAGTACCCTTATGCTGTCATCTCATCTTGTCAATCTTGCTTTCACATTAGGCTTATGCACTTGAAGGTGAGATCCAAAAAACAAAGCAATTTGAAGGAGAAAGAAGGACAATGGAGCCGCATGAAGGAGACATCTGCATTTGGTTTGCTTAGATTTCATTTTGAATGTCTTGTCTTCATGTTTTCATTGAATGTAATTAGGATTGTTATCACTGCATTTTAGTTTTTGTGATTGAACTAGCCTAATGCTTATTTGCTTTGATGATTTCCGAATTCCTAGCTATATATATATGAGATGACCTATTCCTTGCAATGATTATATGCATGTGTTACTATATGATGCTTCTATATGCTTTATGGTGTGATGATGTTCCCAAGATATTAACATGTGATGAAATATGCTTATGTGATGATTTATAATATGGATGCATGTATATAATTTTATGATGTTTATGTTTAATTTGATGCTTATATGGTGATCATGAGATGTTCTATTATGAAACACAATCTATATGAATGATTCAATGCATTATATATTTATAATTTTTATGTTTATGTTATGCATGATGCAAATGAATATAATATGATGAATCTATGAAAATGATGCCTATATGCGGTGATAATGAGGGGTATGTGCAGGATGTTATATTATTATTATTTTTATATGTATTTAGTGCTAATATGTGGTGATGCAAATGAACACTATATGAGATGCAAATATATTTTTGGCATGTCGTTATACTCAGTCATGTGATACCGGATTACACAGGAATCAAGATGGGATGATGGAGGACAAGAGAGAAAAGGGGAATGGAAGGTAGAAGATATGGGGGTGAAAAGAGCTTATTGTGCTATTATCATCATTGAGTTTTATTATGGAAAATAGGTTATGACCATCCAAGTATAGGTTTGAGCTAGAAAGTCATTCTACCTATTTGCATGGAGATCAGACAATCACAGACAAGGAATTCCTTTGTTCAAACTAGACTCACAATGTCCTCATATCCTTGGACGAGCCATAGTATTAGTAAGAGATAATCCATAGACAACAAAGAATAGGTGAACATATCCCATCCTCACCTTTCTAGTCAAAGACATCTTGGAGATAGAATCTCTAGTTAGAGACATCCTGGAAAAGCTAAAATACATGTCACTAAAAGATAAAATCAAAAGAAAACCAAGACTTGACATGAACATCCAATGAAATCCTCAGGTTATTTGTGTTTCTTTCCACATATGTTAACATGTTTGATCTAGTCACAATGTTGTTATCCCGATAAAGGATAGATAATGCTGAAAAACCATGTTGTTGCCAAAGTTTGTTGAAAGATTTAATTTATGAAAGCCCACTGCTAATTGCATCCCACCTAAAATTGATTGAATCCATGAAACTAATACTTTATTGTGGAGAAGAATAAAACTTTATTGTGGATCGACGATGCAAGTGATCTTTTATTACAGATTGTGCGTGAAAAGAAGGAGGAATTAAAAATGATGCTCCTCAAAACATGCGATGCTCAAGGTTCCACTTCCATCACTAGATTTGGGATATGCCCCTAGTTACAGATAGGACCCGATTTATTATGAGTGCAAGGGAAAGGTGAAAGTTTTATTATGGATGAACTAATCTTAGGTACATCAATAACAAGCCATGATGGGAATGGGTAAATTTATTATGGAATGAAAGGTTGTGAGTGTGTGCAAAGTGCAAGGGTGAAACTAAATCTTGAAGGAGGGAGGAGAAAAGTCTCTACACATGGTGCCGGTAACCTAATTTTCACCATGGTACTTTTCTAGGCACCACCGAAGTGGTTTTCACTATTGGACAAATTTATTTCTCTTTACTTTTTTTGCTTTTTCATTTTTTTTTATGTCACAAGGTGCTTGTTTGCTATGTTTTCACCATAGTCACCATTTTTTATATTATATATATATAATTTGTATTTTGATTAGGATACTCTATAAAACTATGTATAAAACCTGCGAAGGTGCGTACTATTGATAGGGTCTTCTAAAGGTTCACCATTTGGTGTTGAAAAGTGATATGCACCTGATCCATATATGATTGTGATGACATAAGGGCCAAGCCAATTTCTCTCTGTCTTTCTGATTTTTAGGATTTCCTCTAAGCACTAAGTCACCTACCTCAAATGTGTGAGGTTTTACCTTATGATTATAATTGCGACTCATACGTTGTTGATATGCCTTGAGATGATTAAAAGCAGTTTGTCTACGCTCATCCAATAGTTCCAAATCTTGTAAGTGGGAGACTTTATAGTCTTCATTACTGATGATGTCATGCAAAGAAACCCGTAGGGATGACAACTTGACCTCAATAGGAAAGATAGCTTTTGCACCATAGACAAGAGAGTAAGGAGTGGCTTTGGTAGGTGTGCAAACATCAGTGCGATAAGCCTAAAGTGCAGGGTTGAGTTGGATATGCAAGTTATAGCCAACATCATCGACTGTCTACTTGACGATTTTTAGAATAGTTTTATTAGATGACTTAGCTTGACCATTTCCTTGAGGGTAATATGGAGTAGAGAAGTGATGATGGATATGGAAGCGGTCACAAAGCTCACGAACATCTTGATTCTTGAAGGGATGCCCATTATTTGTGATGATGGAAATGGGAACACCATATCAACAAATGATATAGTTGAGGATAAAGGTCATGATATCATTTCCAATGACCTAGTGACCTAGGTGAGAGGAATAGCCTCAATCCACTTTGTGAAATATTCTATAGCTATAATAATGAATTTATGACCATTGGAAGGAGGATGAATCTTGCCTATAAGATCGAGCCCCCACTGACAAAAGGGCCATGGAGTGGCAGTCGACTGAAGTTCTTGCATTGGTGCATTAATGAGGTCTCCATGGATTTGACACTGCTTACACTTTCTAACAAATTGGTATGAATCCTTTTGCATCATGCGCTAGTAATTTTTGGTCCTCATAAGTTTCTTGGATAAGGTTGTACCACTAGAATGAGCACCACATATACCTTCGTAAACCTCATGTAATGTGATCTGAGCTCTGTCACTTTCTAAACATCTAAGGAGAGTAACATCTAGACCCCATTGGTAAAGGGTATCGATTAAAATGACATAGCAGGAGGATTGGCAAATGAAGGTATGATGTTGATTGTTGGAAAGGTTAGGTGGGAGGATATTATTGTGGAGGTAAGTGAAAATAGTATTGTACCAAGGGGAATTAGGACCAACAACATATATCATTTCTATAGGAGTGATCTCGTACGAGGGAACCAAAAGATTATCTACCAAAAACTCATAGTGGGTCTCATTTTGAGGCATGCCAATCAAAGAAGAAATGATAGTCATGGCATCGACAACTCAATTATTATCCCTTGGAATTTGTTCAAAGACTACATGTGTGAAGTATTGCTTGAAACCATCCACCATTTTCTTGTATGGAATTAAATTTTCACCTTTCATTTAGTATTCATCATTTTCTTGGTGAATCAGAAGTTGAGAGGCCCCAAAAATATGAAGTTCTTGGATCTTCCATTGAACTATGATTTGTAGGCTTGTTGTTAATGCTTCATATTCTATTATGTTGTTTGTACAAGGAAATGACAATCAATATGACTTAGGAATGGAATCCCCTTGAGGTGTGATAAAGAGGATACCAGCTCTTGTGCCATGTTGTATGTATGAACCATAAAAATATAACTGCCAAGGGTTTAAATTTGTCACCATGAAGATAGATTCATTTGGGAATTCTGAAACAATAGGAGTATCATTGGTCATAGGTGCTATAGACACTTAAATTTGGCTAATCAATTTAATGAAATTTAATTCCCTTAGAATCATATCTCATTTGGCTAAATTAATTTAATTAATGAAGCCACACCCCATTAGACAATTAATTAATCTAATTAATCAAATCCCCCTGTCCAATCCCTTGAATTAATTAATCTAATTAATTAATCCCCGAAACCTATTCTTCTAATTAATTAATGATCCCTCTCCAATCCCTTTTAATTAATTTCCCAAATCCCTGTCTTCTAATTAATTAATCTCCCAAACCCCTTTCTTCCAATTAATTAATTCCTAATTAATTAATCCCCAATCTTATTCTTCTAATTAATTCCTAATTAATTAATCCTCAATCCCATTCTTCTAATTAATTAGTCTAGTTAATTAATCCCCCTTTTCCCCTTTTGATTAATTATTTTAATTAATCAAATCCCCTTCTTCCAAAGTCTATGTATTAATTAATTATTTTAATTAATTAAAATCAAATCCTATTTGAGCACATGACTCCTACTTTTAACCCCCCATCGAATCTAACCCTTGTCCTAACTCTGGGGTTCCAACCAACCCTATCTATCCTAACCTCCCTCAACCTAGCCACCCTCCAAACCTCCCAACCAACCCTATCCTATTCTTCCTAACCTCCATATGTGCACATCCTAACCAACTTCCCTAATTTTGGAGAAAATATCCTATTTTGGGTGGCTTTTCCCAAAATGGACATGTGTCCTTAGAGACACATGTCACTCCTTTCCTTTCTAGTTGAGCCACTTGTCCCTTTTGACAACAAGTGTCTCTTCTTCACCTCCCCTTCCCTTCCTCATCTTGCATATTTAATCCCTCTATTTTTAGACCATTTGATCCTATCTTCATGTCAATGCATCGTTACATTGCTGGAATCATTACTTACATTGTTTTTTTCACCAAATCATCCATCATCATTCACATCTACCATCATGGAGTGTAATCAAACATCCGTTGATGTCATGAGAACACATCCAATCTCAGAATAATCAAATTAAAGCGGGAATCATGGTTTCCTTTGTTTGTCATTTTGTTCTTTGTTTTAGTTTTATCATTCTAATCTTGAGGTGTTTGAGTTTAATGGCTTGTTTGATTGTTTTCTTTGTTATTTCAATCATTTTGGTTAACTTGCACATTTTCCCTCACACAGGAGCATCTGCTATTTGATCTACAATAGCTTGTCCCTTAATTTCTTTTCTATCAACATATTCAATATCAAACTCACTCAACATCATGACCCATTTAGCCAGTCTTCTCCTAATCATTGCCTTGTTGAGAAGGTATTTGAGTAGATCTATTCTTGCAACAAGCTTTGTTTTGTGAGTTAGCATGTAGTGACACAATTTTTGTAAAGCAAAAACTACGGCAAGACATGCACACTCAATTGAAGTATGATTAAGCTTATACCCAACCAATGTGGGACTTATGTAATATATAGCTCGCTCTTTTCCATCATGATCTTGTTGTGCTAAGAGTGCCCCTAGTGTTGTCTATGTAGTTGATATGCAGAGTAATAGGGGTTTTCCTTGAATAGGTGGCATCAATACTAGTGGATTTAAAAGATAGTCTTTGAGAATCTGAAAGGGATGTTGACACTTATCATCCCATTTGAACTTGATATTCTTGTGAAGAAGATGTTGAAATTGCATTTATCTGCAAGTTATGCAATGAATCTACGTATTGATTGAAGTCTTCCTTGTAGAGATCAGAGTTGGAAGATATTCTTTGGAGGTGGCATTTTCAATATGGCTCTAACTTTTGTTAGATCTTCTTCAATTCCCCTTTGTGATATATTGTATCCAACAAGTATCCTAGAGGTCACCCCAAAGACACACTTCTTGGGATTTAATCTGACTTTGTACTTTTCAAAACAATAAAAAACTACTGATAAAATATCTAAATGTGTTTCCCTTGTTATTGATTTGCCCAAGGGATCATCAACATAATCTTCCACAATGACATGCATAAGATTGTGAAAGATAGTTGTCATTGCTCTTTGATATGTGGCACCTGCATTCTTTAATCCAAAGGGCATGACGTTCCAACAAAAATTACCCCAAGGACATGCAAAATTGTTTTGTGTTGATCTTCAAGTGCAATTTTGATCTGATTATACTTTGAGAATGTATCCATTAATGAGAGCATTGCATGACCAACTGTGAGATCAACTATTAAGTCAATGTTTGACAATGGGAAATCATTTTTAGGACAAGCCTTATTGATATCTCTAAAGTCTATACATATTTTGATGCTACGATCTGATTTGTTGACATGTACAAGATTAAATATCCACTCAGGGTGTCAATCGGTCTGATAAAGCCAACGTCCAATAATTTCTCAAGTTCGGCTTTTGCCAATATTTCCACTAGTAGATGCATCTTGTGAAGTTTCTATTTTACTGGCTTGGCACCTAGGGTAACTATCAAATGATGCATAACTACGTTAGGATCTAGTCTAGACATATCAATATATGATCATGCAAAGTTGATTTGTCACTCTATGAAGAATGTTATGAAGTTTGGTCTTTCAATTTCTATCAAAGATTATACTAAGAAGATGTTATGCAATACCCCTGCTATCTTAATATTTGTCTTGATGGTTTCCTTAATCAACATTGATGATATTTATTCATATGATGTCATGGGAAGAGTGTCAAACCTTCCATCGTCAGGTGACTCTGAGAGTTTTTCACCATCAGATGCATCATTTATTTTTACTTTTTTGGGTTCAGACAACGCCAAAATGTGGTTTTCACCATAAGACCCATGAGTTGTTTTTATTTTTATACTTTTGCGACTAGAAGGTTTGGCACCCTCTCTAAAGTATGGCACGCTATCAAGTTCTATTATGTATCCTGGATTGTGGTCCCCAAGTGGAAGATCATCTCGCACACTAAGGCAATCGATAAAGGCCTCATCATTTTGAAACATATTGAGTTGTGGAGGTCCTTGTTGGTCCCATTCAATGAGTTGCGGATGAATGAGGGGAAGGCCATTGGTATTTTCAAAGTAAATAGGTGCGAGGGTAAAGACACAAGAGTCTTCAGGTATCTCGATGCAATCATCGTGGTCATTGCTAGTACTTTCCTCACCGGTTTTGATTGTAATCGAATCTAAATCATCACTAGAGGGACAATCAACAATGAGAGTCTTCACTCTTCATGGTTTTGACTTAGAACCGAGAGACATAGAGGCTTTAGGATCCCCAAAAAAATTTATTCATAGTTCTCCACTATCTTTTCATTCTTGAGATGTAGAATCTAATGATGTTGCTTGAACCACTTTGAATTATTTTCTAAACTTCTCTTCTCCAGTGGGTTCACCTGGTTCTCTAAATGTATCTGTAAGCTCATAGTCACTGGTGAACTTATTTAAAACCCATTCCCATTCATTAGAATCTATGGAATAAAATTTATTTTGTTGTTGCTAATTAGTGGAGGTAGAATATGTGATTTGCAATGGTATTTTGGAACCACAACCACCTAATGTCAAGGGTGTGAAACCAAGTCCTTTGGTGTATTGCTTCTTTGGTACTAGCTCTGGTTGCAACGACTCAATAATACCTTTCTTTTGTAACCCAAGAGGACCTTTTCCATCATATCCAAAATTTTGTAAGAATTTAAAACCTTTTCCATACTTCTCACATGGTATTGTGGTGTGGTCTTTTTTATATTCTTCTTTCGATTCTCTAGAAAGCATTTTGTAAAGATCCTCTTCTTCCATCTCACCCCATTTCTTGAATGTCGTGGGATCCCATTTTATAGTAATTGTAGATACTTTCTTAGAAGGATGTGGTTGTCCAAAATCTTTAGGAGAATCCATTAGTTTTCTTAAGTACAAGGTTTGGTTCAAGGTGTATTCTCCCATGCCTTTATATTTGTATTTTTCTTTGAGCTCGCCTTGTTTTTATGTAGAAGATTTTAATGAATCTGGATCAACATATGCTGAGGATGGAGTTGCTTCTTTATTGATTGGGACTATTACTTTTCATCTCAATTGTAGGTTATTGCAATATATGAATGGATTTGAATCAACTTTGATTGTCACTTCAACTCCATTATATGGAAATTTAATATATTGGTGATATGTTGATGGTACTACTCTAATTTCATGTATCCATGGATGCTCCAAAAGTATATTGTATGTGAGATCAAGATCGAGGACTTGACAAGCCACATCCTTCATCATTGACCCAACACTTAAAGGTAAGGTGACTGTTCCTTTGGATGAGCATTCTTTATCATCATATTCTTTGATAGTGATATTATTTATTGCATCCACAATTTGTTCATAATATCCAAATTGTAAAATTGCTTTCAATGTGCAAATGTTTAGACCTGCTCCTCCATCTATCAAGATTCATTTAATGCAGTTTTTATGGAGAAAGGCTTCAATGCAGAGAGGCACATTATGTGGTTGGTATGGTGATGCGTGATCGGCTTCTATAAATGTAAGGAAATGTGGAGTGGAAAGATATCCTGCCATGGCTTGAAACTGGTCGACGTTTAGATTAGTGGGAACAAAGATTTCTCTCAATGCTTTGTCAAAGATAGCCTTATGTGAAGGGGATATATGCAATAGCTCAAGAATGGAGATAAGGCGGGTGTCTTCCCTAACTGGTCTACAAGGTCATACTCATTTTTGGTAGACGATGAAGTTGTGGTCTTAGATGGAACACCTTGTAAGGTGACTTTGTTGGAATACAATGAATCTAGGAACACTGAGAGGGGGGGGTGAATCAATGTTCTGCCGATAATATAAGATTTTACCTTATTACAACATACACATATAAACCGGTAAATGAAGAAACATATAACATGAAGTAAATAAACTAGCCACATGAATGTACACCATAACACAATGAATTTTATACGTGGAAAACCTCAAAAAGGAAAAACCACGGTGGGATTTGTGATCCACAATATCAATCACTGACCATATGAAATATATTACATAGAATGGAGGCCTGCACATTGCCTAGAACACACTGCTCAACACAAAAGAGTCTCATTGAATACAAGCTTCTATTGAGATAAAACAGTAATGGTGAACTCACAAAATGCATTTGCAATGCCAAAAAGAGTTCCGGTTATAGCTCTGTTCTATACCGGTTCATAAACCCTAAACCTTTTTACCGGTATCTCCTTTCCTCCAAGAATGCTTTACAAACCATCTACTGATCATTTCATGATATTAATTTTGCATACAAATGATCTACATACATATCCTTCACATCACACTAGTCTGCTTCCTTGTCGTATATCAAAATGACGTAATAAACTGACTTATATACCCTTTACAAATAATATGCCTTATGTTGGCTTATAATACATTACAAAAGATATTCAATGTTGGCTCTGTACAATAATTACAAAATGATTTTACAAATAAAACCTTTCCGATCCCAAACTGGTGTCAGCTCCACAAAAGTGTTAGATGCCGGTGCCAGCGCCGGTGATGACCCTGATTACTCCAATACCGATATCTGCCAGTGTATGCCTCCAATGCCGGTATATGCCTTCTTTTGAATTTCTTGGACACATCCGATGTCACTCCTTGATCTGCATTGATTAGACAAATGTCCAAACTTTCCACATGCATGGCATAGAAAATTCATTCTACAATTGTTCTGACTTATGACCATATTTCTTGCAATTTGTGCATTAATCGGGAACTGAATTGTAGTTTTGATTTACTCTATTTCTACATTGTTTATCCATATGCCCATATTTATTATAAATAAAACATCTATTGTTGAATTTGTTAGCATTAGATTGCCTTATCGGTTTCCTCTGTTCTGATGAGTTCTACATACCGGTTGTCTGATCTTCATTTGCAATACCTGATCTTTTGCCTTGTACAAATCCAAGTCCTCTAGAATCTTCACTCTTCCTTTGTCTTTTCAATAAATCATCCAATTGTGTAGCACTAATCTTGAATTTTTCTTTATACTCACTTGCAGTGGTCAGATCATCTCTCGGAGTTATTATTTGTCTTTCAAACTCTTGTTCATTATTCTAGGATTCTACCAAATTAGTTCTCAACATATCATTCTCATGAGCCAATCTGCCACATTCTTCATATTTGTTCTTTAGAGATACAACAAGATTTTCTTCCTTCTTCTTTCTATCCTCAATATCTTTTGACATCCTCATAGTCAGGTCTTGCATTTCATTCTTCATTGGCATGTTTTGTTGACTCAACTTCTGACATTGTTCCTTAAGTGCATTTTTCTCTTCATCATCCTAGTTTTGCAAAAGTTCCTTCCTCCTAGCTTAGTTGATGATAACCTTTCTTGTAGAACAAGAATGAATTCATTAGCATAATTCAATTCATCTTGCAGCTTTAAGTTCTTCATCCTTTCAACATCATAATCCTCAAGTGCCATCTCAAGCTGCTTCTCCATTGCCATGTTCAATGATTCCAGTTTCAGGATCTTCCTCAAGTTGTTAAACTTCCTCCGAGGTACCAAGCTCTGATACCAATTGTTGGAATACAATGAATCCAAGAACACTGAGAGGGGGGGGTGAATCAATGTTATGCCGATAATATAAGATTTACCTTATTACAACATACACATATAAACCGGTAAATGAAGAAACATATAACATGAAGTAAATAAACCAGCCACATGAATGAACACCATAATACACTAAATTTTATATGTGGAAAAACTCAAAGAGGAAAAACCACAGTGGGATTTGTGACCCACGATATCAATTCACTGGCCATATGAAAGATATTACATAGAATGGGGGCCTACACATGCATGAAGGAACACTTCCTAGAGCACACTGTTCAATACAAAAGAGTCTCATTGACTACAAGCTTTTGCTGAGATAAAACAGTAATGGTAAACTCACAAAATGCATCTGCAATGGCAAAAAGAGTTCTAGTTATAGCTCTGTTATGTACCAGTTCATAAACCCTAAATTTTTTTACCAGTATCTCCTTTCCTCCAAGAATTCTTTACAAAACATCTACTGATCATTGCATGATATTAATTTCGCATACAAATGATCTACATATATATCCTTCACATCACACTATTCTGCTTCCTTGTCATATATCAAAATGACCTAATAAACTGACTTATATACCCTTTACAAACAATATGCCTTATGTCGGCTTAAAATACATTACAAAAGATATTCAATGTTGGCTCTATACAATAATTACAAAATGATTTTACAAATAAAACCTTTCGGATCCCAAACTGATGTCGGCTCCATAGAAATGCTGGATGTCGATGCTGGTGATGACCCTGATTACTCCAATGTCGATATCTGTCGGTGTATGCCTCCAATGTCGGTATATGCCTTCTATAGAATCTTGTTTCCATCAATGATAACATATGAATCCAATGGGTGTCAATTTCCAAGAGACTTTGCCTCATTGAGTTGTAACGTCGCATTCGGGGGTTACATCATTAGATGATGAAGAGGATGGTTCAATGCATTTCAAAGCAAATTTACTCCTTCAGGTATGTCCTTCAGAAGTTTTATCCTTTATAATAATGGTAGAAAAATGGTTGTCCATTGAAATGTGATTAACTATGTACTCATATGCTGTAGTAGTATAATTGGCATTGTTATATGATTTAGAAGCTTTTCCCTTATTATATTTTGGGAATGGTTCCTTAAACATCGCATGTTCGTCATTGGAAGTGTGATCGTCACCTTCTATGTCACCCTTGTTAATAAGATCTTGTATGATGTTCTTCAATCTATGAAAATTGCTAGTCTTATGCCCTATGCTCTTGTGATATTCACAAAAGTCATCATCATTCTACCATGCAGGTTTTACTTTTGGTTCATAAGGTGGATTGTTTGGTATTGTTATAATCTTGTTCGCAATCAATTTCTTAAATGTTGTCTTAATTGGCTGTCCTAATGGAGTGTATTTTCTTGGAGGCTTTGATGGCCTTTGAGAATTTACTTGATTATTAGAGTTGGATGAACTTGCATTGGGAAAGGTCATCTTTGGTTTCACCATATTTGCATCTACTACCCCATTGTTAATGGTGTTCTTGTTTTTGTTCCAAAAGAGGGATTTATCTTTCCCGTTTGATTCATCTTTGTTATCTTTGAATAGCTTAATGGTGCCTTGTTCAATAAGGACTTTCTCAACTGCCAATCCCTTTTCAATGTAGACAAACAAGATTTTCTTAATTCATATCCAATATCCTTATTCATGTTTTGAGTGAACATTTCAACCATTTTTTTTTGAGGAATATCACAAGAGAATCGACTAGCAAGACTTCTCCACTACTGTAAGAATGAAGAAAAGGACTCTCCATTTTTTTTTTGGTATTGCATAAAGTAGTCACTGACACATCTATTTTAATATTGTATAAGAAGTGTTGTATGAAAGCTTATGCTAAATCACTCCATGAATTGATTCCAGGTGGAAGTTGGGAGAACCATTCCATAGCTTGTCCAACAAAACTTTGTCGGAATAGTCACATCAAGTATGTTTCCTCTCTTGCTACTTCAATGAAAGCTATGAAAAATTCTCTTATATGTCTTAGGATCTCCCTTTCCTCTATAATTGTCAAATTTTGGTGTCATAAAATGTGGAGGATATAGAGGCATTGGAATACTTCTATCAAATAGATAAGGACATATGTCCTTCATTGTATAATCTTGTTTTGGTACATTCATATTTGCCATTTGTTTTTAAAAATCCTTGATTTGTTATTGTAAGTCATTCTTAGGTGGTGTCTTATCTCTTTGAGTTAGTCCCATGCTTGAGCCACTGGGTGGATGAGGACAAATATAATGCATGTATGGATGACAATGATCATAGATGTGTTCATATGGAGGGGGAACATAGTTGTAGCTAGCATATGGACCACTTGGTATGGTGTTATAATAAAGATTATTAGGTCTAGCTAGATTATACATGTCATGACCATGACGATATGAGGTATCATAAGAGTGATCTCAACTTTTGCCCCCAAATCTGACATAGGGTCTCCTCGGGTCATGATTTTGAATTTTCCCTTGAGTATAATTGTATGCACTAGTATGATCTTGGTTGCTATCATGTGTATGGGTATTTCTCCTTGATGCATGAGTGTTGGTGACTTTAGGTTTTTGAAATAAGGACGAGGGTGACTCTGGTATGAAATTATCTCTCCTATTACCATCATTATTCCCTTTAGGATTTGCATTTTCTTGATTCACTTGATTTGGATCATCATCTAAAATTTGTGATACATCAAAATCATGAGGTAATATTGTTCCACTTTGTGCCATTACTTGAAAGAAATATTGACGGTCACTTCTCATGATTTCTTCAACCATTCTATTGAACCTTGGATCAATTATAGTCTCTTTGACATCTACAGAAGTGATGGATGCATTGTCATTATCATTGACATTGTTGTTCTCATTGTCATTATTGGGTATATTACTGCAATTCTCAAAATTTTGTGGGTTGTAAAATTCATCTCCTTCAATCTCATAGGTACTCATGTTGAGAGATCTTAGAGCTTCCTCAACTTCTCTTTTAGGCTTTTGTGCATGAGTTTCAACCATGAACTAAATCTTGGCTTAAAGTGGAAGATAGAGGAAAATGTGAAAAAATGGAGGATCAAGAAGGAATATGAGATGGAAAAAACAAGAATCTAGGGTTGTCTTGCAATGTCCAACAAGTGTAAGTCCAATATATGTGATCTAAAGTAAGGTGTGGATTCCAAAAAGATGATAGATCTCTTGACGAGGTAAGTTGACCTTGAGTAAAGAGAACCAAATGGAACCCAAGATGATAGATCTGATATGGGCACTAGCTAGTGATATGTTGTAGTATGTTTGCAAGATATGATTAGGACCACAAAGAAACCTTTTGAATCTAGTATGAAAAGTGTGTATGAGGGAATGCAAATGATGGTTTGAAATGACTAAAAATGTGTGACAAAGCCATGATAAGAACAAGATGACTAAAAAAAATGAAGCCCTAAAGAAATCTTCCTTAGAATCTCTTTGATCTCAAAACATAGACACACTGTGAGTTCATAGACACAATTTTAACCCTCACAGACAGTTTCTCAATGCACATACGTATTTTTACTGTCAACAATGCAATTCAGTTCTAAAACATAGACATGATTTTAAGCTACTCAAATGTGGTAATATTTTGGGAAAACATCTTTTCTGGACACAAATGCATTTTAACCAGTTGATATAATACTCTCTTAATTTTCCAAAAATTAAAGACGTGATTTCACCCCTCATATACACGATTTTATAACATAGATGCTACTTGAATTGACACAGATGTGTATTGTGAATTTTTTATAATATTCTTAGTTTTGGAACACAAACACCTTTCTGCACTGCATAGATGTGTTTGTGGCATTTTTTTTCAATCTGTCTCAAATTTCGCAGTTGTTGAGTGTGACCATATCTTAATGCTGAATATCTTGTGGCAAGAAAACACAACAAACAATGAAGACACAATATCTGAAGGTGTTTTTTCAAGTTTTTATGTTTGTTCAAAAGATTTTCACAAATTGAAGACACTTGCACAACCTAGGCTGAAAGAGAAACCATTCAATGGGGCCCCTGCGACATAGAAATACCTCAAATAAGCGAGCAACTAGAGATTTTGGTAGCACTAGCTCCCCCACCATGACATTCACTTCTCGGGCATACCAGATTCTCTTACCTTGAAGATCTAAAGATAATCAAGGAATTATTATCTCAACATGAAAGGGTACATGAGGGGTATCTATGGGGTACGATCCGCACACCCTGAACCATCAAATGTAGGTGTAGGTGATAAAATCTGATCTGAGATCTTATAAGAGAATATTCAGAGAGATCAATCACCCAACAATGAAGTACATGAAGTGAACACACATGCAAACCCAATATTTAAAAGTGAAACACATATGCATGCTACATAATCCTACTCCATTGCACTCATTAACTCAAGGTCTTGTGCAACTAAAATGGCTCTCAAAAGCACACACAATAAGCTGTGGTTTATTGGAGATTCGAGATGATGAACACAATATTGATTGAAAGAGAAAGAGAGATAAAAAGAATGCAAATGCAAAAGATGGATTAAACACTAGATTGCTAGATAGCCTCAAATGAGAGAAGGGACTAGGTTTTTATAGATATCCTCTGGGTGAATCCATGTTGTAGGATGAATGTGGGATAAAGAATAGGGCTGAAATTTTTAATCCCACATACATGAAGTGAATGAAAATGGGTAGAGAAGAAAGCATAAATGAGCTATGCAAATGCTTATGCATATATTTGTGAAAAAGGATAAGTAAAAATATTATTAAATGATAAATGGAATATGAGAAAATAATAATATTTTTAATGGATAAATAATAATATAGATTTATTGATGATATATAATAATATTAATGAATTAATGATGGATAAATAATAATATTTAATGGAATCATGCATGAAAATGAAGTCGATCCACCCACGATTAAGATGACAAATTTTACGTGTCTACATTTAGCCCCTCTTTGAGACAATGCAACTCATCATGTTGTTTCTGTTGGTATTTTGATGATGTTGTGATTGTCATTGATGGACACACACTTTCTTAATGTATGAGTTATACTCAACCGATATTTGTTCCAACCATTATTTTGTATTATAGTCTTTAGACTATCGGTGTTTTGCAGAAGATATTTATCGGTCACAAATTGACTGAAGACCTCAAGCGGTATGAAGACCTCAAGTGGTACGAAGGAACAAAGTGGTATGAAGGAACAAAGCAGTAGTTAACATTTTTCCAGTCTTCATTTTTGACAACCGGTAATCGATAAATTGTATAAACTAGTATTACTCTGTGATGAGTTACCAATCGGTATTTCTATGATGAGTTATCATCCACCAACACTTTGGCGGTGATTTTGTGCCGTGTTACCAAATGTGTCTAGATGCACTAAACCTAGGAACTTGTAATGTAATCCTATTGGACCGACATGAAATCAGACTCCTTTATAAGGACATCATGTCTATGGTTTTAAACGATGATGAGGGTTTGTATGTGCGATCATAGAAGAGAAGATTAGGTCTGTGTGAAGAGTAAGAGTGTGGAGATATTGAAGGTTGAAGTAATGCTGAAATGCATTAACAGTGAGCTATCAAGGATCTAACCAAGCATACGGTGCTAGTATCTAGATCACTCACTTGTTGATTACTCACATCTTCGACAAGTCTAAAACCCTTAACCAGGTAGGCCTCGCAAAGCCTTTGTAAATCCTCTAAAAATGTGGTTCACAACTGTGGATCTGAAATCCTCTCACAAGGTAGTCTTTAACATGACTTATCTCCTAACAGAGATCTAGATTCCTAATAGGATCTGTTCTGGTGAAGAACATTGTATGACCTTAACCGATCTGGTTTCTATTCTGCAAATAGTTACTTGTGAGTTTCTGCTCACCGTGGTTTTTCCCATTTGGGTTTCCACGTCAAAACATCTTGTGTTATGGTGATTGTGCACTTGTGGGTGAATGCTTTGTTTTCTATTTGGTTTGCATTTATCTTAACCGGTTTATTAGTGAATCTGTTGTACCGGTTATCTGCTAAACCATTTAAGAGTTTGAGTATAGTAAATTTTGGTATACTAATTAACCCCCCCTCTTACTATTCATCAATTGGTATCAGAGCCAACCTTTCTATAAGTCTAACCACTTGGAAGGAGATATGGGGGAATACACTATGAGGGAACTTACTCATCGTCTCACTCAGACTAATAGAGCCTATGATGAATTCAATGTCAAGTATCAAGCCTCTCTAGCCAAAAGAAGAGAGCATGCTAAGAAACTAATGGAGCTTACTGAAAATAGTTCTTCTGATGAAGCAGACATGGATGCCCTAGTTGAAGAAGTTGAAAAACTGAATGAATCTAATGCCAATCTAAGAAGGGAACTAGAAGGATTGACTATCAGAATGTGTCAAGAGCTTGAGAACCGAAGGAAAGCTGAAGATCTAGTAAAAGACAAAGATCATGAAATCTCCAAGCTGAAGCAAGAAATCAGTGCCCTTACCGCTCATCTCCAAGAGAGTAAAGTGGAAAAAGAAGAAATGTAAGGTGAACTAAACATGGCTATTTCTGAGAATGCAACCTTGAAGGAATCCAATGCTGATATTTCCAAAGAACTCACTGAGTCAAAAGAGATACTTGCCAAATTCAATCAGAGTACTGCAAAGCTAGAGCAAAAGCTTGAATCAGCAAAATCAGTAAAGAATACCACTGGACTTGGTTTCTCTGGGTATGAGGAAGGTGAGACCTCTGGAACAAAAGATGTAGCATCAAAGAAGAAACCAACATCCAAGGATAAAGGTAAGAAAAAGTTTAAACTTGTTTGCTTCAATTGTCTCAAGGAAGGACACACTGATAATGTGTGTAGAAATAAGGCCTACAATAATTTTCCTTATTTTTTAAACAATAATCCTAGATCCAATAGATTCAATGGAAACTGTTATGCATGCAACAAGTTTGTGCATAGAGCATTTGAATGCAGGTCTATTTTGCACAACATTGGGAGATATCCTCCAAGAACTCAAGGAGTTGTTCCGGAAATCTCTGTGAACTGGAATCCCAACCGGTATAATGCCTATGACCATCGGTCAGGTGGCTATCAAGCAGCAACTGGTTGGAGAGCAACCTGTTTGATCTGTCATGGTAGCGGTCACACTGCTGCAATATGCAAAAGGAAGAATGGTAGTATGAACAATGGACCATGGAGAATACTTGGAATGGTATGCTATCATTGCAACAACCCGAGACACACTACCAGAACCTGCAGAATGAGAAAGAACCTATCGGATGATATACCGATCACTCCAGAAGGGAAGATTGATGTTGAAACCGTTCAAATGGGAATGAATAAAACATGGAAAAAGAAACCTGAAGAAGTGTCACAAAATGAACCAGTTTCTGCACCTAGTGTGGAAGTCTTTGAACCGGCAAACTGAGCTTCAGAAAAGCTTAGGGGGGGTGAAATATTTGAACCCCCAGTTTATATCGGTAAAGACCTTAACTGGTATATGTTACCTATCAATTGACAAAAGATTTTGAAGTGGTAAAAGGAAAAAATTAGGTTTGTACCCTAGTGGTGGAGCATTTATTATGGTAGGTGAAAAATCGTTTAAAAGGGATTTTTGACACCATTTTCACTTATCTATTTTTGAGTGTAGAGTGACAAGAGCAATTCATCTAGAGATTCAAAGTGAATTCAAAATGTTGCAGAAGAATCCAGAGGTCATTTTCAATCAATCAAGTGAAGAACACCAAGCGGTAATCCAGCAACCGAAGTGGTGTGTTGTGAGTGACATTGCAAAACCCTAAATTTCAAAGTGTGAAGGTATTTCTCAAAAATTTTGTCTATCATTTAATCATGGCTTGTGCATTGCACTTCAGTTCTAGTGCACCTGTAGACTCAATGGATTTTATTCAAAAGAAGATGAAATACAATGCCCTATCCCAGATACCTGCTGGAGTCATAGTTGAGGAAGATATTTCAGGATATATTGATTGTAAATTGGAAGACCTAGGATCCCTAGTGATCCATTCCTAGCTAGGTCTATTCTGTGGGGATGACAAGAAAATCAAACTAGAATATAGCATCCTAGAGAGGAAGAAACTACACAATGCAGTTTATTTTCTTGAAGAGTTTATTGAAGATCACATCCACATCATCCTGAGTAGAGTACATGGTGACAAAATGTATCTCAAGAGGTCACATGATATTACACCAGAAGCAATTCATGCCATCACCAGTTTCTGTAACATTGGAGAGGTGTCAGCTCTACGGAAGGTCATCAAGACTGAAATGACCAAGCTCACTGGTTCTCTGAGTGACCAACGGGGAATGACTGTCAACACCATCAAAGATGATTTGGTTAAGTATGCTTGTATGGTGATTGGCTACCAGGTGTTTTATGCCAGCAAAATAAACTCTGTCCCTGCTCCTACGGTGAATGCCGCCTACATAATGATTAAGGAAGACACCTCTTTTGATTTATGTACCTGTTTGAAGAAGCAACTGCTATTGAACCTGAAATCCATCAAACAAGATAATGCTCTAAGGTTCAGGTTTGGACAACTTTTGATCAACCTATTTTTCTACTTTCAAGGCTATTTTCCTGGAGTAGGTGATATTCAATGGTTTTCTATGCAACCGGTCGCTGAGCAAATCAGGGAAAGTCTCCAAGCCGTGGGAACCAGATATCCTGAGGTTTTGAATAAATATTTTGATGAATTCAAGCAAAAAATGAGCCAGAGGATGAGGATGAGAATTTCTGGAGACATTGTAAAGAAATATGAAGATGACATCTGCTTTATCATAAAGGTAGATGAATGCATAATGGAAGCAATAGAGCCAAGAAAAGAAGTAGTAGAACCTATGGGGTATGAAGTGATGAATGACATGTTGGATGGGTATGCCTCTACCCTGATTGCCTCACCTCTAGATGCTAAGAAAAAGTGAATGGACACCTACTTGGAGAGAGTAACACTGGTTGAAGATCCTACACTAAAAAAGGGTAAGGTAGTGCCATCGGTATCGACACTGGATACCTCAGCAAGTCCAAAAGTGACCAAGTGATCACCTGCCAAGAAGAAACTGGAAGTTGCTTCTGCTAAAGTATTTGAAAGGAAGTGGAAGACCAAAAACAACTCACCGGAGTCAGAGGATATTGAACCAGAAGTTCAGCCTAAGAAAACCAGGCAATCAAGCAAGAAGGAAAAATCTACTAGTAGTGCACCTGCAACATCTGCACCAGTAAATATAGACATCTCTTCTTATAAGCCTATGACACATTGTCAAAGGACTTTAAAGAATATTAAGAGGAAGGTGCTTGAGGACTTAAAAGAATATTTTGCTGATTTTTCTGATAACGAGAAAGAAGAAGTAGAACAAGATGTTATTAGATATTTGTGTGTCAATGACCGGTCGCCATCTGAAATCAAATCGGTCACACCTAATTATTTATACAATTCTTTGGATAATAAATGGCGCATTGCCATTGAGAAAGAATGGGAAATAAGGGAAAAAGTCTTTGCTCAATACTTTCCCGATGCCTCTAATTCTGAATTATTTGAGATAATGGACAAGAATAAAGGTCTCTTCTTCATGAGAAGAAGAAGACTCAGGCTGCCTGAAGGTAGAACTTCTGAAGTGGAGAAGGACACTCATATACATGCAAAAGCTGTTGTTAGATTACATCAAGTGTCTGAGGCCACTATGAAGGTTGAACAAGAACCTAACCTATCCTCAGCCAAATCGGATGAGGTATTTGATGGTGAAGGAGAAAGAGTTATAAAATAGGTTGACACTATTGATGTGGATGCATTGGATGTTGAAGATGTCACTCTGGACAAAGGAAAGGAGAAATAGGACAAGGAAAAAGTAGAGAAGGAAAAACAGGACAAGGAAAAGGTTGATAAAGAGAAAGCAAGAAAGAGGAAGAGAAAAAGAAAGAGGAAGACAAGAGGAAACAAGAATAGGAGAAGAGGAAAGAAAAGGAAAAGAGAAAAGAAGAGGAGAAGAGGAAACAAGAAGAGTAGAAGAGGAAAGAAGAGGAGAAGAGAAAAGAAGAGGAGAAGAGGAAACAAGAAGAGAAGAATAAGAAAGAAGAGGAGAACAAGAAAGAAGAAGATATAAAGAAAGAAGAAGAAAAGAAAAGAGCAGCAGAGGAAAAGGAAGCAGAGAAATCCAAACAAGCGGAGACTCCCAAGGCAACCAATGGTCAAACCAAACCAGTTGACATCGCCAGTCCTATTGATCTCCAATCTATAGATGAATCAAATTTGCTTCAAAGCATAAAGCTTGCACATGAAAGATTGGAAGCATTGAGGAGGAAGAAGGAACAGGATGTCATTCAAACTGCGGTTGACACCCTTACCAGTTTGATTCCCGGTACTAACCTCCCTAGTACCGATTCCTCTCTATCTAAACTTAAACTTCTCTGTACTATTGTAGAAGACCAGGTTCAATTCCTAGAAGAAGTTGCTGAAGCAAATGCCAAGAAGAAGCATGAAAATGCACTTAACATTGCCTTAGTTAAGAAATTGAATGATCTTCGGTCACACCTTCTGAAACAACAAAAGGATATAAGTGTTGCTATGGATGAGGGCAAACTACTATTGAGTAAATTCAGCCAACCCCATCTATTTTGCGATGATGTGCTCACACAAAAAGGTAAACTCCAATCGGAGTTGCAGGCATACATAAGTAACTTCAAGATGACATATGATTCCTTCACAACATATGGGCAAATAGTTCATCGCTATCAGTTTCAGATTGCCAGGATAGAATTGAAGATTAGCAATTGGTCAAGAGATTTGTAGGAGCTTCAACTGGTCTTATTACCCAGACTGCAAATTCTTCAGAAGTGCTTTCTCAATCTGGAAGCCTTAATGACAACTCAAGAGATGAGTACCATTGATGCCATGAAAGAACATGTATCTCAGATGTAGACTGAAAGTGAGGTTGCTACCTCATTACTTGAGTCATGGTCATTAGCCATGAAGAATTTTATGCAAGATTTTAAATCTATTTTTGATAAGTTTCATTCCTTATTGTCATAAACATTTACTCAATTTTAATGATAATGAGAAACATGGGTTATTTTGTAGTACTTTGTCATTGTTGGCAAAGGGGGAGTAGTATTTAAAATTTTGGTGAATGTTACCATTTCATGTATACTTTCATATTACCTCTTTAAGGGAGTAGTATACATTGTAATTTTTGCAAAAGGGAGTGTATATGCTTAGGGGGAGTAATTTTGTTTTTGGCATATTTTTGTTGTAAAAACACTTAGATGTAAAAATTTTCCTAAGTGTTGCCATCAATGCCAAAGGGGGAGATTGTTGGCATTTTGATGATGTTGTGATTGTCATTGATGGACACACACTTTCTTTGAGTACACCTTCTTAATGTATGAGTTATGCTCAACCGGTATTTGTTCCAACCGATATTATGTATTATAGTCTTTAGACTATCGGTGTTTTGCAGAAGATGTTTACTGGTCACAAATTGACTGAAGACCTCAAGTGGTATGAAGACCTCAAGAGGTTCAAGGATCTCAAGCAGTATGAAGGAACAAAGTGGTAGTTAACATTTTTCCAGTCTTCATTTTTGACAACCGGTAATCGGTAAATTGTATAAACTGGTATTACTCTGTGATGAGTTACCAATCGGTATTTCTGTGATGAGTTATCATCCACCAACACTTTGGCAGTGATTTTGTGCCGTGTTACCAAATGTGTCTAGATGCACTAAACCTAGGAACTTGTAATGTAATCCTATTGGACCGACATGAAATCAGACTCCTTTATAAGGACATCATGTCTAGGGTTTTAAACGATGATGAGGGTTTGTATGTGCGATCATAGAAGAGAAGATTAGGTCTGTGTGAAGAGTAAGAGTGTGGAGATATTGAAGGTTGAAGTAATGCTGAAATGCATTAACAGTGAGCTATCAAGGATCTAACCAAGCATACTGTGCCAGTATCTAGATCACTCACTTGTTGATTACTCACATCTTTGACGAGTCTAAAACCCTTAACCGGGTAGGCCTAGCAAAGCCTTTGTAAATCCTCTAAAAATGTGGTTCACAACTGTGGATCTAAAATCCTCTCACAAGGTAGTCTTTAACATGACTTATCTCCTAACAGAGATCTAGATTCCTAACAGGATCTGTTCTGGTGAAGAACATTGTATGACCTTAACCGATCTAGTTTCTATTCTGTAGATAGTTACTTGTGAGTTTTTGCTCACCGTGGTTTTTCCCATTTGGGTTGCCATGTCAAAACATCTTGTGTTATGGTGATTGTGCACTTGTGGGTGAATGCTTTTTTTGTTATTTGGTTTGCATTTATCTTAACCGGTTTATTAGTGAATCTGTTGTACTAGTTATTTGCTAAACCGTTTAAGAGTTTGAGTATAGTAAATTTTGATATACTAATTCACCCCCCCTCTTAGTATTCATCAGTTTCAAAGAAAATGATCAACTGATATATGCCCCAGAGATATCCTAGTAAGGGTGATGATTGATTGGTTATGCCCCCTTTAGAGATTGATGGAACAAATTGATGGAGATTGATCTCTTAATAGATTATGAAAAGGAGTTGGATAATTGATATTGTGCAAGTGATTATGTTGAGATGTACATTTGATGGAAATGCACAGTTGATGAGGTATAACTGAACAATTGATGGAAATGAATGAAATAGCCAAGTCGATAAGCTGATTGAGCTGGTTGAGCTGATTGAGCTGATAGGGTTTGATGCTAGTGCAAGATAAAGTGGTCCAATGATGATTGGTTGATTAATCCAGGGGCGTTGAGATTTCAAGAAGCCATTTGATTGATTAATAGAGTGATTGATAAAGAGACATGCATCAGTTGAATAAAGCAATTTGATTGATTTCACTACAATAAAAAGAATGAAGAAGATGATGGAAGAAATGATGAAAAAAGAGAGATGAAAGGGGTGATGAAAGAAGAAAAGTGATGAGAATTCTTGTGCTTTTGAAGTGCTAAAGTCATCATCAAGCTTATTATGGAAAATGGAAGAACTCATTTGGATATAGATTAAACCCAAATGAATCATCATACTAATTGCATGAAATAAAACACATCAGCTAAGAAAGATTGCCTTAGTTTACATTAGACTATTATTTCCTCGATGATCTTAAATGATCATTTCCTAAGACGAGTCATCATATTACTAAGGAACAATCCACAAGTAGAAAACAAGTGAATATGCCTCATCCTCGCCTATCTAGTCAAAGGCATCCTAGAGATAAAATCTCTAGTCAGAGACATCCTGGAAAAGCTAAAAGACAAGTCACCAAAAAAGAAAATTAGAAACAATCAAAAGAAAATATGCAAACAAACAAACAACATGTTTCATGCCGAATGATTTTTGTTCACAGTTAATGTGTTTGGGTTTATAAGTTGACCAGATATTATGTTTTCTCAATCGTAATCTCATCACGTCATGAGTTTGCTGAAGTGCAAAGCATGCTTGTTCGAAGTGTTTGTGTCATCAGAATGTTTATTACATGTTTGGATTTTTATGATTTTTTAGGGTTTTTAAGTGTTTAATTTTTTAAGGGTTTTTTTAGGTCTTTTTAATGATTTCTAGGATTTTTTTTCAGAATTTTTTAGGATCTTTTATGTTTTTTTCAGGACATTTTATGATTTTAAAGATTTTTTCAGGACATTTTATGATTTATTTTAGGACATGTTATGATTTTTAGGATTTTTTTCTCATTTTTTTGTATTTTTTCAGGATCTTTTAAAGAAATTCTTTGAAGTACTCAGGCATAGAATCTGCAAAGGTGAATGCTATTGATTTGATCTTCAAGCGATTCACCCTTTGGAGTAGCCAATTGATATTCTCTTGATCTACATGTAGTAATTTTGATGTATGGACCCAACCAATTCAACTCAAACTTGCCTTTTTTCTTTTCTCGATCTTGTTGAGAAACTCGATATTTGATTGGATGATGAGTATCTTTGTCTTTTTCCTTCCTCGCTAAAGAAACTAGGGTACATTTACTAATGTGTGCCCCACATAAGCCCATATGCTTATCAACTAAAGAGGTTTGGGTAACTCTGATAGCAAAGCCCTTCGAGGAAGTTCTGCAAAAGGTCTATTGATGTGATGTATCGCCAAAAGGGGATGGATGTGTGGAACAAATGAATGTGGGATGAAGGCTTATGAGTGTGAAAAGAAGTGAAAGAAACATGACATGATGGAGACTTAAGATCAACAAGTATTCTTTTTGACATAAAATTTTAGAACTTTTGCCCTCAGTTATTTTAGTATTAGGGAAGATCAATTCATGTTCTTCTTTCTTCATAAGATTTTTATCTTGAATTTTCTTTTTGTAGAGTCCAATAGATTTTGATTTTGATTTAGACTAGAATTCTTTTTTTTTTTTGAGGTTTCTTTTCCATAGCTTGATTCTTGATTTCCGATAAGTAAGGGCCTTTGTGATTCTTGTTGATCCAAGTCTAGGAGAGAGACCAAAATGGAAGGAGTGGATGAGATGGTAAGGTGATCTGAGTTCTCAAATGGGTTGGTGATATATTCAATGGATTCTTTGTTGTTGGAACCACTCAGGACTGTTGATACCAAGAGCTGCTTGCACCTCTAGAGAAGGTTTGCATTTAGGATTATTAGCCACAATATTAGGTGATCCATACCTAGTTCCTTGACATTCTGAATTAACTTGCTTGGCCATTTCATTATGAATTATCTTGTTCTACCATTTCACTTTGTGGTTGGCCATAAGTTTGAAAATATTCTGGTGATTTTTTGATGCAAAGAGCATGACTCATAGAATATTCTCCCACTCCTTGTTCTTTCACCTGAATTCTAATCTCAGCTTCATTAGATTTGGATGTGGATGCTTTCAAAGACTCAAGGTCAACATATGCTTGAGAAGGAGGTGCTTCATGATTGCTAGGAATGATGGATTAATTCTTAGAACTCAAATTATTACAATACATAAAAGGATTTGGATCTGCTGGTATTGTAACTTTGACCCCATTATGCATAAATTTGATGCATTGATGGTATGTAGAGGGTACAAATTGTATTGCATGGATCCAAGCCTTCCAAGGAGAATATTATAGGTCAAGGGGATATCAAGGACTTGGAAAACCACATCCTTTACCATAGGTCCCACTTTGATAGGAAATGTGATTGATCCCTTAGATGAACGTTCCTTTTCATCATATGCCTTTATCATAATCTTTTTTGTTGGATCAACCACACTTTCAACGAACTCTAGTTCTGTGATCAACTTCAACGTACAAATGTTTAGACCCACTCCTCCATCTATCAGAACTCGCTTGATTTTCACTCTATGGACAATGACTTCAATGTGTAATGGTGCATTATGGGGTTTTTGTATGGACAAGTCATCATTCTCAGTAAAAGTGAGGGTATTAGGGGTGGCGATGTGTCCCACCATAGCTTGGAATTGATCTACATGTAAGTCTAGAGGCATGATAGTAGTAGCGAACTCTTTATCAAGGATAGCTTTATGTTTAGGGGATAGGCGTAACAACTCAAGTATGGAAATCTGTGCAGGCGTTGTCCCTAAATGCTCTATATGGTTGTATTGTGAAGATGGTGTAGCAAGTTTAGAATTAAAGCCCTTAAGAATAAATGTGCCTCTGCGGGTGGTAACAGTGCAATTAGGTTCTTTCCCTTTTATGATGAAAGCGTTCACATGATTATCAACCTCACTAATGTTGTTTATAGTATAATCATATTTGGCATTGTTATAGTTCACACCATCGCTATATCTGGGGGATTTCCCTTTATCCTTGTCATGCTTAGGGAAATAATTTTTTAATATCTCACGATCAGAGTTACTGGAAGGAGTATGTCCATCAATTAAAATTTTTCCCTCATCAAGAATGTCTTGTATCACATGTCAAAGTTTATTACAACTATTAGCCTTGTGACCCTTGTGTCTATGATAGTTGCAAAAGTGATTGTCATTCCACCATGGGGGTTTGACTTGTGGATTGTATTCTCTCATCTCAGGCAACGTTTATAAGATCATTTTCAAGGATTTCTTTCAATGCAGACTTGAGTGGTTGTCCCAATGGTGTAAAATTTCATTTAAGGAAGCTTATTTGTTTCTTATTTCCATTGTCTGAGGATGAACCCTTAAGATTGTAAACAGATGATGATATTTTAGCATTTTTTTGTGTCAACAACTTCATCATTAACCATATTCTTGTTCTTATCCGAAAAGGGCATTTTGTGGTTTGAACTCGATCCTTTGTGATCTTTATCATCGTTTATCTTTATAGTACCATCATCAATAAGGGTTTGTTCAACTCACAATCCTGCGTCTATTACCTCATCAAAAGAGTCCAAACATTTAAGTCAAAGTTCTCTTTCGATTTCCTTGTTTATATTGTGACAAAAAAGGTCAACGAGTTGATTATCAAGAATGTCATAAGGTGCTCTTTTGGTTAAATGTCTCCATCTTTGTAAAAATGATTACAAAGGTTTTCCTTGTTTTGTTTTGTGTTGAAATGGTCCATCATAGGCACCTCATGTTCACAATTGTAAGCATAATGTGAGACAAACTCATCAACCAATTCCTGGAAAGATTTGATGGTTGCAGGTAATTGGGAGAACCATTCTATGGAACTTCCTCCAAGACTGCAAGAAAATAATCTCATAAGGTATGTAAATCATCCACTACAAATTTTAAGGTAGTGGCACAAAATTATCTCAAGTGATCTCTAGGGTCTCCTTTTCCTCTATACTTATCCAATTTTGGTATCTCCCAATGACTAGGAAAAGGTGTCATCGAAATGCTTAGAAGGTCTGTGATCTTTTATCCTCACCTCATTGTTTGTCCTTGTAGGTTTAGATTCACTAACTCTCAATTTATCCTTAACTGTAAGCAATGATATGTCAAATTCAGGTGGCAATCTAATTCCCTCTTCAACAAGGGCTTTGAAGTATGCTTGTGGATCACGTTTAACCACCTCTTTAAGAAGTTTAGTAAATCCATGATCGTGAAACACTTCGTCAATGGTAGATTGAGTTATTTCTTCATCTCTCGTTTCACTGGTTTCACTAGTCGTGGTTTCACTAGTCACAATGCTAATGTGTTCTTCTTCATCAAAATCAATAAGGTTGTCTCCATCTTGAAATAGATGATTTTTAAACATTTTGATTCTCAAGTTAGGAGACATAAGAGATTGTTTAGATCTTTGACCTAAGGTTCACAAATATGACGATGAATGAGACTCAAGGTGTGATGCAAACCCTAAAGTGCAAATGGGGAACTATATGATATGAGTGAGATTATAAGGATCAATGCAAAGATTAAGGTGCAAACTATGTGATAGGAAGGTGAGATTGGGATATGATAAGGGTCAATGCAAAAATACAATCTATGTGATATGATTGAGATGGGAATGTGATAAACGATTGATGCAAAAAAAATGCAATCTATATGATAAGAAAGTGATGTGTAACTAAGCCCTAAATGAGATATGAGGATGAATAACGTTTGATGCAAGGACTAAGGATACTCTTGGTCTAAAAATATTTGCAATGTGAGGTTTGACTTGTGCTATTATGGATAGACACAAGGATAAGTGACCAAAGAGAGGGCATGTTATCATAGGAGATGATAAACTCCAAATAGAATACCAACTCAAAGGCACTGATAGGTTCCCTCACTCAAGGAAGATGCACCTCAAGTGATAAGGGTGATTGATGATCAAGAGTTGATGTCAGACCTAAGACGAGAAATCCTAAGTGCAAGCAATATTTTTGGGTTTTTTGGAATTTTGACTGAAGTGTGCAAGAGGTGGGATTAAGTCTTAAAGGGAGATGGGGATGTGAAGGAATTCAGGTATGACCTAATTAAGGTGTGTAAGGATCAAGGGTGTTTCCTAAGAAAATGATGTAAGGCTATGTAAAGATTATGGGTGTGATCTAAGGGAATGATGCAAGGGTATAACCTAATGGTGGTATGCAAAGGTTTTATCTAAGGGTGCTATGCAAAGGTTTGACCTAGTGGTGGAAACTAAGGACGTGATGCAATGATAAGACCTAAAGGAAGTATGCAAGGGTATGATCTAAGGGTGGAATGCAAGGCCCTAAAAGGTGTGATGCTGTGACTATGCAAGAAAATAAAAAAATAGAACTAGAAAATGATGTGTCAAGAGATTTGAAATGATTGTTTTGAGAACACAGGTTCAATGTTTCAATGACAATATTGTTTTGCAATGTTTCCGTTTTAGAATGTGGATGGATACTTGAAAGTTTAGACCAAGGTTTTTGTAAGTTGTTTCAATTTCAAGTGTGGTGTTGATTGTGAAATGTTCTTGTTTGTTTTGCACACACTCAGAAAACAAAACAGACAAAATGTTTGTTTGCTTTTGTAGTGAAATAAAAACATTCAAGCACAATCCTAAGGCCGACTAGGACAATACTTGTTGGGTTCCCACTTGAGATTACTCGCAGTCGTGCCTACTCATAGAGGATAGCCTAGGGACTTGGTAGCACTGGATCCCCTTCATGACACTCACTTCTTCGGACATACCAAGTTTCGAATTCCTTAGGTCATCACTTCCTAAGGAACTGCTATCTCTACAATGATCCACGAAATTGTGGGATGGCTTAGAGGTCCGACCTCTTGTGCTAACAAATAGAAGGTTTTGGGTTTCTAAACACAAGGGCTCATAGTCAAGGCATTCATACTCATGGCCATAATCAACAACATTTTCCACTATGTTAAAGGAGGCCTCCTAGCCTGCAAAGGTTACGCTCTACAAGTTTTCACGTGCCATGCAGGCACTGAGGGAGACATGATGTTGTTATGGAAGCATATAACACTCATTGCTTGCAACTTTCGTCACCAACACATTTGTTTATAGTGGCTTGGAAGGGCTTGGCTTCAGCCTGTTGCCACTTGGGTCATTCCCTCTTATCGAGCCTTAAGGGCTTCTTGGGAGGTAGACCCTCTAAAAGGTAAAACAAAAAGAGCCTATTGCTCAAGACATAAAAAAACACTAGTTAATTTTTAGAGCACCAAATGAAGTGTTTGATAATACTAAAAATACAATCAGTTTCAAAATTGAGTCTTCATCAAACGTCCTGCACCAAATGTTATTAGTAGTTTTGCTTTTCCATCTTTGACACACGAGGGAAGAGAGACCTGCACAAATTAAAAGTCCAAAAATTAGTCTACAAAATCAAAATAAACACAAAAATAATCACGCCACATGACTAACCAATCTAATTAACAAAAAAAATTAAAATCTAATCCAATTAACAAACATTAAAAACTAAAAAATTAAAAGCTAATCTATTTAACAAAGACTAATCTAATTAATGAAAATTAATAACAAATCTAATATTAAAAAAAACTAATCTAATTAAAAAAATCAAAAAGTAATCTTTAAAAAAAAAAACTAATCTAATTAAAAATTAAAAATTAATTTTACAATCTAAAAAAACTACTTGAAAAAATCTAATTAAAACTAATTAAAAATCTAATCTAAAACTAATTTAATTAAAGAAAACTAATTAAATTAATTTAAAAAAACTAAAACTAAGATAAACTCAGTTCCAAGGAGGCCTCACGTGGGCCTCCAAGGAGTCTACGTGGGCTTCTAAGGAGCCTACATGGGCTTCTAAGGAGCCTACGTGGGCTCCAAAAACAGAAATGAAAAAAAAGGCAGATTTTTTTTTTTGACACAAACGTAGCAGATTTTTCATATTTTTAATGAAATGTAGATAATTTTTTTTTTTTTTTTGAAAAAACATAGGTAGATTTTGCAAAAACACGGGTAGAGATTTTGCTATGTTTTTTAATTAGACTTTGCAAACTTTGCAATGTTTTTAAGACAGATTTGAAATGTATGGTAGATTTCTAAATGTTTTTAAGGATTTTTAAAAGGTATTGATGCTCTGGCAGACATGCATAATTCGAGTCAGCTTAAATGTCTCAAAATCTATCAAAACAAGATCTAAACAAAGCACCGAAAAAAACAACTTATATGATGATTTGCAGAGTATGCATGCAATGGATTTATTAGATCTTAAAGGAGAAGATTTAGATAGATCAATCACCTAACAATGAAGTACCTCCAATGAACACACATGCAAACCAAATATTTAAAAGTGAAAGACACATGCATGCTATGAAATCCTACTCCATTGTACTCCTTAAATCAAGGTCTTGTGTAACTAAAATGGCTCTTAGAAGCACACACAAGAAACTATGATTTATTAGAGATTCGAGATGATGAACACAAGATTGATGGAAAGAGAAAGAGAGATAACAAGAATGCAAATGCAAAAGATGGATTAAACACTAGATTGCTATATAGCCTCAAATGAGAGAAGGGGCTACGTTTTTATAGATATCCTCTCGGTGAATCCATCTTGTAGGATGAATGTGGGATAAAGAATAGGGCTTGAACGTTTTAATCCCACATGCATGAAGTGAATGAAAATGGGTAGAGAAGAAAGCATAAAATGAGCGATGCAAATGCTTACGCATATATTTGTGGAAAAGAATAAGTAATAATATTATAAAATGATAAATGGAATATGAGTTAATAACAATATTTTTAATGGATAAATGATAACATAGATATTATTGATGATATATAATATTAATGAATTAATGATGGATAAATAATAATATTTAATGGAATAATGCACGAAAATGAAGTCGATCCACTCGGGATTAAGATGACAAATTTTGTGTGTCTACAGTAGGGATTTTGGCTTCTAAAACAAAAGGATTTTTAGTACAAGACTCTCTTTTGGGCGTCCATATATGCTCTCTCCCTCAGGAGGCTTCCTTCCTGTAGAACACAGGTACTAGGGAAGTCGGCGTAGGTAGGCAATTAGCACCTGTTGTGAAGACTTTCGTCCTACATATTTTATATAGTGGTTGAGAGGTAACTTGGCCTTAGCCCATTACCGCTTGGGTCATTCCCTCTCACAAGATGGGAGACATACCCTATAAAAGACAATAACAATTTCTCTTACACCCAAGGTCCAATGGAAGGTGAGGGAGAGGATACTTTTGTTATCAACTTTAGGGTTGAACATAAAATGTGCCAAACACACCAAACACTTCAAACAAGTTCTTTAACCCTCAATTAAACAAAAAAAAATCAATGAAAATTCGTGAGCCTAATTAAACTAGGCAATGAAATGTAAAGACACACACACTAAATTACCCCTACAACAAAATAATTAGAAGATTTGATAATCATCTTGGTGCAGGGCACCTAACACTCCCAGTATGAAGTCTTTGTTTTCTTTTAAGTTTGTGTGTTATCTTTGTGATGTAATAATGGACCAACCATTGAGGACTCAGTAGAGCCATGGTTGAGTTGTCCAAGTTTTGGTTTGAGTCAATTGTGTTCATGATGCTGATAGCCTGAGAAGTGAGATGCTTAGATAGTTCACAGGTAAAGTACTCCAAATGAATGTATTCATGTATTAGAGGTCAATTGAGATGTGTTTAGGTATTCTAGGGTGTTTGAGGACCTTCAGAAGTCTTAAAATGCATTAAAATGCAAAATTGCATCCTGGAGCCAAAAGTTGTAAAAAGTTGCTGAACAATATTTTGCAATTTCTAGCAAAAGTTGCATTTTTGGTTATAGGCATTAAAAGTTGGTTGAACTGACTAAAAACAAGAGCATATAATCCAAAATTCACTTCATTGTACGGGTTGGAGGATTGGAAATGCAAGAGCAAGTTTTTGGTTTGTGAAGCAACCTTGTTTCCACCGGTTTTTGACAATTTTACTCTTATTTTCATTGTTTGTATGGTCCAATAAGGACTAGATGGTGTAAACTCATTGAAATTCTAAGTGTTTATTGTATTTTTCTTCTTTAAGGTTTCTTTGCAGGTTTGATTGTCCTAGGTTGTAGAGATTTCTTCCATTCTTTGCAACTAGGAGCAAAACCCTTGCAAGTAGGGTTTAAGAGCAAGAAAATGGCTCTAACCTAGGCATTCTTTGATGAAACCTATTGAAATCACTAAGAATGCTAGGTTAGGGTCTATAAATAGTTTTAGGATAGGGTGTGTGGTTTTTCAGGTCCCGAAGGAGGAGAAACAATGAAGGCCTAGGCTCACCGCTCAGAGTAGGTGAGTTAGGACAACAAGAAAAGTGTGATTTATGAGCACATGGGGATTGGTGTAGGACCAAGTAACACATGAATGGAAATCCCTCAGAGTACCCTTGAATATTACCAAATTGTTTGGAGCCAGAGATTTGATTGGTGAAGAGTTTTAGCCCCATCTTGCCAAGTCACTGGTGAGGCCTAAACCCTTCAAAATAGTGCAGCATTGGAAACCCCACTTGTACGGATAACCCAAATGTACTTTTCCATTATTGTCTGTAACTTCCTAAAGGGTACTCAAATCCATGATTTATTTCTAGGCTTGTTTGGGACTTTTTCGAACTAAGACCCTAAAACCGCCTAGGGAGGGCTAATGCAATTAGGCCTATTTTGGTGCCGGTAGAGACCGAGAAGGGTTAGGAAGTCAAGGCGATGGATTTATTAAGCCTTAAACCTCAAAATACTTTAAAGACACCTAGTAGATGCATTGGGAAACCATAGGAAGTGATTGTGTATTAAGATCCTCGCAAGAGTGGTTGGAGCCCAGGAGAGGAGTGTGTGAGTAACTGAGGTGGCAACCTCAAGTGATGGAGTTGATTGTCCAGAAACTATTGGCTATACCTAGGAGGAAAGTCAAGAAGGTTCAGACCTTGGAGGTCTCATTATCATAACCCCTGCCAAGTGCCATAGGAAGGACTTGAGTAGTTGAAGGGTTGAGTAGGACAAGTCACTCAAGAAGGTGTAACAAACAAAGCTCCAAGACTCTCTGCATCAGAGTGGTATCAGAGCCATTCTTTGAAAGGTTTGGTGTATGCCATATTGTGAAGAATCAGAAGAAAGTTCAATGCCTCCAAAGGAAATGACTCCAGAAGCCATCTGACAGTTGGTGGAAGAGATGATAGAAGGATTGAAGGATGCCGAAGGAAGTAGAGGAACCAGAGAGGTTAAGAAGGAGAAGGGGAAGGTTAAGACAAAATGGGGTGATGAGACTGATGAAGAAGTGGAAGATGGATAGGAACCAATAGTAGTAGCCATACCTCAAGACCAAAAACTATTCTTGGATGCAGTTAAATCCATTTCTAAAGACAACCTGGATGGATTACCCACCTATGGAGGAAACCTCAATGGAGAAGAGTTGCTAGATTGGATAGAGGCTCTCAATAATCACTTTGATTACAAAGAGGTAGAAGAAGAGAAAAGAGTCAATGTGGCCAAATCAAGAATGAGAGGCTCAACATTGGTTTAGGGGAATATGATGCAAGAAGAAAGGATACAAGAAGGCAAAAAGAAGATAACTTCATGGGAGCATATGAAGATAAGACTTAAAGCACAATTCCTTCCAGGAGATTATGAAGTTCAAATCCATAAGAGACTGCACAATCTAAAACAAAGGGAGTTAGATGTCAATGCATACATTGAAGAATTTCAGAAACTCATTTTGAGGGCTAGGAAGCATAAGAATGAAGTGGAGAAGTTGGACAAGTACATGAATGACCTTAGACCGAATATACAAGATGAGATAAGTATCCTCACAGTAGACATCATCCATAAGTGTCTTTAGTTGGCCCTAAGGGCAGAGGAGAAGATCAAAAGGAGAAGTGAACAAAATCAGAAACATAGGGGAGGTAATAATTTCAAAGGTAGAGGAAACTTTGGTAGAGGGCAACAATCACCAAGAAATGAAGAGTAGAAAGGCCAAGAAGACAGTGGGGACTCTCAGAGAGGAGAATTTAGAGGAAGGAGCAATTTTAGGGGCAGGTTTGGAAACTCAGGAAGAGGAAATACAGTCTTCACCGGTAGGTGTTATCATTCCAATCAAGTTGGGCATACCATGAGTAAGTGCCCAGGGAAAGCCTCAAGCTCCACAAGCTCATACATGGGGGAAAGAAGAACTCAATTGTTGCAAGAGGAGGACACTAGGAGTGTAACTTCTTCAATCAGCAAGGCAGGGCCAGTGACAGATAGAGAAAACTTGATGATGAGGAGAACAATGCTCAAGATACCCCAAGCTCAAGAGCCACCACAATTGAAAAGCTTGTTTAGGACCACTTGTAGGTCACATGGGAAGATTTGTAAAGTGGTTGTAGATTAAGGTTCCATTGAGAATATTGTCTCAGTTGAAATGGTGGACAAACTCAAACTGAAAAGATTGCCTCATCTCACTCCTTACAAGGTATCATGGCTCAACCGGGGTCAACATGTATTGGTTGATGAACAAGCATGGGTGGATTTTTAAATTGGTGAGTATAAGGATAGATTACTATGTGTCATATTGCCTATGGATGCTTTGTTAGGGTTTCAAGTAGATCCAAGGAAAATATGAACTAACAATTATATGCAGATTTAATTACAAAAGATAAAGGAATAAAATAGGACACAGATAACACAGAGATTTAACGTGGTTCACCCAAAATGGGTTACGTCCACCATACACAACCGTCCAATCTTTCTTATTATCCAGCAAAAATAGTACATCCACCTTACCATGCCTTAAGCATCCCAGTCGCTTATAACATGCATTTTTAGGGCAACAAACAAAGTCGGCCTTTTTAGGGTTTTATTACAATGTCGGTTTTCATCAACAAAAAATGGCAAATTTTTTTTCTCGGGGGCTACCGCCCCGGAACCGGGCCGTAGCGGGCTTCGCCCGCTTTGGGGGCTGCCACCCCCAAACCCTCACAGCGGGCTTCGCTCGCTTTGGGGGTTGCCGCCCCCAAACCCCCGCTCGGGGCTCAGCCCGACCCCGAACCTCGGCAAGGATACATGCTGAGTGTATAGTACTTTGCTGATCAATCACCACATATCAACAATCTCCCACTTGGAGACTAATCAGGCTCCACACCAAACAATCTCCCACTTGGAGACTGAAACTACACGACACCACTGTACATGCAACATCTACTAGATAAAACACTAGGACTCGACTGGTATACATTCCACAATTATCAATCAAGAAGACCAACAAAAAATGATGAAAAAATCAGCTTCTCCTATGGAACTGCCTTCGTGAACATATCAACAAGATTCTCACTTGTGTGAATCTTCTCAAGCCATAACTGACCCTCCTCCAAAACAGTTCGGATGAAGTGGTACCTGAACTGAATGTGCTTTGTCCTTGAATGAAAAGTAGAGTTCTTCGCAAGATGAATGGCACTCTGGCTATTAGTATACAATGGGCGATCCTCCTGTGTTTGACCCAATTCCTCCAGAAAACATTGTAACCAAATCATCTCCTTGCTGGCTTCTGTAGCAGCAACATACTCAGCTTCAGTGGTTGAAAGTGCAACAACCTTTTGCAGCCTAGAAATCCAACTGACTACAGTTCCCCATATAGTAAAAACATACCTTGTAGTACTCCTCCGTGAATCAATATCACCCGCCAGATCAGAGTCAACAAATCCACTCAGAGTAGCATTAGATCCTTTGAAACATAATGCCTTCGTAGTAGTTCCTTTTAGATACCGAAGAATCCATTTCACAACATTTCAATGTTCCATACCCGGATTACTCATAAACCTGCACACAACTCCCACTGCATGTGCAATATCTGGCCTTGTGCATACCATTGCATACATCAGACTACCAATAGTTGATGAATACGGGATGTTAGACATTTTATTAACCTCTTCCTATGCCTTTGGGCACATCTCCTTAGTCAATTTGAAATGACTAGCCAAAGGTGTACTAACTTCTTTTGCATCCTGCATGTTAAATCTTTTCAACACCTTCTTTATATATTCACTTTGGGACAAATTCAATGTTCTATTTTTCTTGTCCCGTGTAATCCTCATACCAAGAATTTGCTTAGCTGCACCCAAATTCTTCATAGCAAATGACCTGGCTAATTTCTGTTTAAGATCATTTATATGTTGCATGTTAGACCTAGCAACAAGCATGTCATCAACATAAAGCAACAGGATAATATAACTGCCATTATCAAATCTCTTAAAATATACACAATGATCAGAATGACATCTATGATAACCGTGTTCAGCATGAAACTATCAAATTTTAAATACCATTGTCGGGGTGCTTGCTTTAGGCCATACAGACTTTTCTTCAACCTGCACACCAAGTTCTCCTTACCTTTGACCTCATATCCCTGTGGTTGCAACATGTAAATTTCCTCCTCCAAATCTCCATGGAGAAACGCTGTTTTCACATCTAATTGTTCAAGATGTAAATCATCTGCAGCCACAAGACTAAGTACAGTTCTAATTGAAGTCATTTTTACAACTGGAGAAAATATTTCATCATAATTTATACCCTTTTTCTGTGCAAAACCTTTTACCACAAGTCTGGCCTTATATCTTTTCTGACCTCCTTCCTCCTCCTTCAGCCGATAAACCCAATTGTTATGCAAGGCTCTTTTTTCTGCAGGTAAAGGGACTAAGTCCCAAGTCTTATTTTTCATCAAGGAGTCCATCTCCTCTTTCATGCCTAGCTCCCACTGTTGTTTGGCATCCACCTGCATTGCTTCTTCATATTCTTCTGGTTCACCAGAATCAGTTAATAATATAGAATACAAAGAAGGAGAAAATCTTTCAGGGGGTCTAATTGACCTCATAGAATGTCTAACGCTTGCAGGAGTTTGTGGGACATTCTGTTGTTGCTGAGCATCAGGTACCTGTGGCATTTCATTTTCAAGAATCTCATCCAACACCACATATTCTTGCTTGTCCTGTTCATGCTTCTTTTCCTGCATCTGTTCTTTATACATAACCTTCTCATTGAATATAACATCTCTACTTCTAGTTATTTTCTTATTTTCAAAATCCCATAACCGATAGCCATATTCATCTATCCCATATCCAATGAAGGTACATTTCTGAGATTTAGCATCAAGCTTGGTTCTATTTTCTTTATCAACATGGACAAAAGCTTCACAACCAAAGGTTTTCAGAAAAGAATAATTTACCTTTTTACCAGTCCATGCCTCCTCTGGAATACCACCATCCAAAGGGGTTGAAGGTCCTCTATTTATCAAATAGACAGCAGTATGTACAACATCTGCCCAAAAATGTAAGGGCAATCCAACATGCAATCTCATGCTCCTCGCGTGTTCCATGATAGTCCTATTCATTCTCTCTGACACAACATTTTCCTGTGGAGTTCCTGGAACTATCTTCTGCTTTTGAATCCCATTTAAGGAGCAATAATATTCAAATGCTTTGCTGCAATACTCACCTCCATTATCCAATCTGAGACACTTCAACTTTTTTCCTGTCTCATTCTCAACCAAAGCTTTCCATTTCTTAAAAGTTTCAAAAACATCTAGTTTTTGTTTTAAGAAATATACCCATGTTTTTCTGGTTGAGTCATCAATAAAAATAACATAATAACAAGAGCCACCAAGAGATGATACCTGAGCCGGTCCCTATACATCTGAATGCACAAGCTCTAACTTCTCACTCTTCTTCTCTTTCCCAACCTTAAGAAATCTGACTCTTTTCTATTTACCATAAACATAGTTTTCACAGAACTCTAAATCAATCTTCTTTAGTCTTGGTAATAGATTTTTGGAGTGAAGGGTTTTCATCCCTTTCTCACTCATGTGCCCAAGCCTATGGTGCCATATTATCGAATCTGTTCTTGCAACATTTATTGTTATTGTCCCTGCAGTAACTTTATCTGTAGTAGCTAGGGTAGAGTAAGTGTTACCTGTACACAGATATAATTTTTCTTGGGGGCTACCACCCCCGTAGCAGGCTTCACCCGCTTTGGGGGCTGCCACCCCCAAACCCCTGCTCGGGGCCCGGCCTGACCCCGAACCCTGACAAGGATACGTGCTGAGTGTACAGTACTTTGCTGATCAGTCACCACATATCAACATGCTTGTCATTTGCTGTTGGGCCATCCATTAAAATATGATGTGAGAGCTACTCATGATGGAGAAAAGAACAATTATCTTATCACCAATAATGGGAAGAAGTATCAAATGGATCCACTACCTAATGCAAAGGAAGAAAAAAAAGTAGGCTCAAGTGTGGTGCTAATGAGAGGTAAAGAGTTTCTCAAAGTGTTGAAGCCTAGAGATGAAGCTAAAGCTTATCCAATGAGTGAAGTGCCTCAAGAGGTGCAAGGTCTACTCAAACAATATGCATAAGTGATAGGGGATGACATACCTAATTCTTTGCCTCCAATGAGAGATGTGAATCATCAAATAGACTTAATACCGAGGGCCAATCTGCCAAACAAAGCTGCCTACAAAATGACACCTAGTCAAAATGAAGAGATCACCAAACAAGTGCAAGAACTCTTGGACAAAGGGGTTATCAAGAAGAGTTTGAGTCCATGTTCTATTCCTACTGTGTTAGTTCCTAAAAAGGGTGAAAAATGGAGAATGTGCATGGACTCTAGAGAAATCAACAAGATCACTATAAGGTACCAGTTTCCCATGCCAAGGATTGAGGACCTATTAGACAATCTAGGAGGTGCAAGCTACTTCACAAAGGTGGACTTGAAGTTTGGTTATCATTAGATCAGAATCAGACTAAGAGATGAATGGAAGACAACCTTTAGAACCAATGCAGGCCTATATGAGTGGTTGGTGATGCCATTTGGCCTCACCAATGCACCTAGTACCTTCCAAAGGCTCATGAATGAAGTCTTAGTTGAGTTTATTGGTAGATTTGTTATTGTGTATCTTGATGAAATTTTGATCTACAACAGGTTCAAGGAGGAACACCTCAAAAATCTGGAGATGGTTTTGAAGAAGTTGAAGGAGGCTCAACTCAAGATTAACCTTGAAAAATGTGAGTTTTTGAAAAAAGAGCTAGTATACCTGTTAGGATTGATGACAGTCCCAAAGATACTAAGAGGGGGGGGGGGGTGAATCAGTATCTAACGGGTTACCAAAATATTTGACCTTATTAAGTATTTTGCATTCCAAAATAGTGTACTGGTAAATAAGAATTAATGCAGTAAATAGGAACAATAAAGACAACATTGAAAATACACCATAACACAAGATGTTTAATGAGGAAACCCGGTGTGGGAAAAAACTTGGTGGGATTTGTGACTCACAATATTCACTCACTGGCCAATGAATGGATATTACTTACAATGTGGTGCCTGCACATGCAGGAAGGCCAACTGCCTGGAGCTCACTACTCACTCTACAAAATAGAACTCTCACTGACTTACAAAATGGATTATGAAAATCCAATACAATTTACTTTTTCAAATCAGCATCTACTATGCCAGGTTCAGTATCGGTTTAAGCTCGCACTATAACCATAAATCTTATACAAAATCTATCCTATGCATTTGCATATATCTCATCTTCTATATCCTCTCTAACATCTCTCATATTGAAATTATTTACAAGATCTCATACATATATGAGTCTATTACAATATGCCATGTCGACTTTACAAAAAGATATTTACAATTAAATACAATAAACAAAAGTTTGTTCCTATTGGCTAGAGTGTCAGTATGCATTGTTGCCGCTGCCGATGCTGGTGCCTTCTGATGGTTTACCAGATGAATGCCACAAGGTTTCCTGAAGGTTTCCACAAGGTTTCCATCAATGACAACACCTTCAATTCTCATTAGAGTGTAGAATGCCAACAATCTCCCCCTTTGGCATTGATGGTAACACTCATGAGAAAAATAAAAATTTGTTTCCAATAATGAAGTCCAAAATTTTTACCAAAATATGTGCTCCCCCTGAGCAGATGATCTCCTCTGATTAGCCATTTTTCTCTGTCCACTACTCCCCCTTTGACATCAATGACAAAGGTTGTCAAAAATTGTCAAACGAGTGCAAAATTTCACCTTAAGGTTTGTAACCGATTGGTTACAATCTGAAATATATCAGCCAAAACCAAGTTTAAACTTTGCATGAATCTGTTGCTATCATTCATGGTTGCCTCAGTTCTTTGGATTATACTGGTGAGATGATGAATATACTCCTTCGGTTATCTTTCCCTTTGAATTGATGCCTTAGAGATCTCATTCCTCAGAGAGATAAGGTTGTCCAATTTAAGACTGAGTTTATACTTCACCTCTTTGGCATTTTCCTTGATCCTTGTTTTTTCTTTCTCTAATTTCTCCAACTTTTCTTCAAATCTTTCTATCTCTTGCTCTATAACTGATATAGGTTTGAATGAACCAATGATGTTATTAGCTATATCATCAATTTCCTTTTGTACTCTACTTATTTCTTTCTCAATGTCTTGGGTCAACATATGTGGCTTGCATGCTTCTCTATACAATTCCTTATACTCCAAAATTGTTGTATTCAGTACCGCTAAAAGTGTGTTAACATGTTCCTTGCACTTCTTTATTGTTTCCTCAAATAATTTTTCTTTTTCTTTTTCTATCTTCTTTTTGAATGTTTCCTCATTTACCTTATCCACTGTTATTACATTTCCAACAATAAATTTAGAAAATGTATCTAACTGACTTAAAGAATCCTTTACATTATCTATATTGCATTCTGGTGCAATCATCTTAAGAATAGGTATAGTATCATCAATTGTCTTGTAGGCCAAAGCATTACAATCAATTATCTTTTTGATTGAGTCCAGAAGTACTTCAGTCACATTTCTAGGTCTGAATTCACTTAGTGAAGTACCTGATGTCTGACCAACTACTTTTACTATCTCAGTGCTTGCAGTATTAGTAATCAATTTGCTTGTATCAACCTCCAGTGGATCAGTTCGAGTTTGCATTTCTACTAGCAATGGTTTGGGTTTCTCAGTGATTACTGATTTTTCTATCTCAACATGTACCTGTGCCTTTGTTGGTTTCTCTGTGTTATCCACTGTCGGTATCTCTGTCTTTGTCGGTTTCTCCATGCCAACATCTACACTACTAGTATTTATTTCAGTGTCCAAAGGTTGCCCTGTATGCACTGTTTGCTCTGTTTGCTTTGCTTTCTCTATTTGTATTCCAACCTCAATATTTTCTACTAGTTGCTCAATAATGTTTCCAGTATTATCATTCTTCACCTCTGTGCTATCCTTATCCACAACAATGTTTACTTCCTGAGTATCAATATTCATTGTGAATAGAATTTTTGATCCAGGTTTAGTGTCCTCATGTGTTGTGTCAACGTTTTTTAGTAGCCGGTATGTCATCAGTGTTTACCGGTGTAGTAGCCAAGGGTGGTGGTAGATTGTCAGTTATTTTTTATGTTTGGTATTCCACCAACTTTACCTTTTCCTTTGTCTCTGTCCTTTTGATATACCTTGAAGGTTTTCTTGGGTCTGTTCAATTCTTCCTGTTTTTCTTTTTCTAAAAAAAAGATATCCCATTTATCTATTGTCTCCTCTACAATTTCATTGACTCTTCTAGCCATTAGGCTCACATGTTGGTGACCACTTGCTAAAACTGATCTATTCGCTTCACTAATTAGTTCATCAATCTCTTCTTTAGAGTTAACCGGATGTACATCTAGTAGTTTTTCAATCTTAAGTTTCTTATCTAACTCTATAACTGCAATCCTCTTTGCATCTAACCTTCTATACAATTTATTTGGAAAATCATCTACAACTTCTATTAACACTTTCTTGTAAATGTCCAGATGTAGAATTATGTTGTTCTCAATACTTTCCTTCTCAGAATCAAGGAATGTTTTATACAGTTTGCTCACATTTACCAAGTTGCCTTCATCAGTGATTTCACTCAGTAAGTTATCCAAAGGTGGTATAACTTGTTTTTGTTTCTTCTTGGGTGTCAACTTCTTTTCTAGTTGTCTTACCACCTGTTGCTTCTTTCTTGTTTTCTTTGGTGAAGGAGAGGGTACTGGTGAGGGTTTTCTCTTCCTATCAACTCTCTTGAACTCAGCAGTTATTTCACTTTCAGATGATGTACCAACCGGTGAGATATGTGCCTCTGGTTGTAATCCTTCTAGTTCACTTTCCTTTATTCCAGTAATGTTCATGATGTTTTCTTTGATTTCCTTTACTTGTTTTGTTGCACTCCTTATGTACTTTTCTCTTTTATTTCTTGTTTCAATGTCTGTACACCACTTTCAATTGTTTCTGCATTACCAAAAACTTCTTCTGTTGGTTCTCTAGGTTCTTGTAATAGGGCTTTAGCATAAGTCTCAATAATATTTACATCAGCCTCATACCCCATTTCAGTTACCCATACAGTTCTAGGAAGAACTACTTCCATCCATATTTCATCCTTTTTAATCACAAAGTAGATTTCCTTATCATATTTGTCTACTATACTTTGTGGTAGTCTCTCTCTCTTGTTTTCATTTTGGCTTGGAAGGTTTTGAAATACTCATTTATATTGTTTTCCTTATCAATACCCATGCCGATGAAGGCTTCTTACAACTGTTTACCTACCGGTATGTCATATCCAGAATCTTTCTTTCCAATACCGAGAACTTCTTTTGAGAAATACAACATAAGACATACCAAAATGAAATGTTCCTTTCTTATCACCTTTTATCTTTTTCAAGTTGTCTATTAATTCATCCTTTAGCCACTCACACACATCTATTTTTGCATCATTATTTACCATATCAACACTTTTAATGCAAAGACTAGAAACTAAATTGAGTCGGTTTGCATGTGTGGTTTTGTAACCTAAGATCATACTTATGAATCTAACATTTATATCCTTGATGCCATTTACTCTCAGGGATCTACTATCAGATGTTTCTCCTGTTAAGGTCATGACTGTGTTGTTAGGTACCTTTTTTGTCTTATCTGGCTGCTACCGGTGGAGGATTAACTTGTCACTGCCCTAATTGCTTCCTTGGTGAGTTTGCAAACTGAATCTAGCCAAAGAAATTCTCCATGTAACCTCCTAAGGACAATTCTCACTACCTCCTTAGGAAATTTAGGGATGTCCAAGATTTCTATAAAACTGAAGGTCTCAATAATTTTGTGCTCGGGTTTGACATTGCCATTTTCATCATAGATAACGATTCTAAACATCTTCAATACTTCCTCAGAACCTAATTCCTCAATATTGCAGTGAATGCAAATTCTAGGGTCTTCAACATAAGCTACACCTTTAGGAATTTTTGAAAATGTGCCTATGAAATCATCTTGCTTAGCTATTTCAGGAATGAATTTGAAAACGGGCCTAGGGCATTTTACAACTTCCACAACAGTAGGGGTTTCAATAAAGCCATTTGAAAAATACCTTAAGTTGCCTAATAAAGGTTGAGTGTTTGAAAGAAATCGCTTCACTTCTTCACCTTGAATGCCTTCACTCAGATTTTGCGTTCTCTGAAAGTTTGAATGCTCGGTGAATCGAAAAAGAGGGAAAATCGATGATTTATAATGTCTTTTCTTTCAACAACCACATTGAATGCTCGCTGATTAAGTGAAACTTAACACATCTGCCAATAGAGAAGAAATTGTGCTTCACACCATCAACCGAGGGTAAACTGCATGATATTCAATTTGTTGCAATACCCCCAAAGGGTTAGTTTTTAGTTGGATGAAGAATCTTCTGCCGATGGAGTAATACTATGTTCTACTGGTGAAGGAATAGTCTCATCAACATTCTAATCTCTCTTTTTAATCCACTTTTTTGAAAATTGTTGCTTTACCTCATCTACCTTCTCTTTGCCTTTCAAATTGGGTCCTTTATTATTTGCCGATGAAGTCTTACTTCTACAAAATTTTGCAATATGTCCAATCTTGTTACAAGCATAACAAGTCACATTATTCTTTTGAATAGCCTTTCCATATCCTATGTCAGTTTGTGTTCTGCATTGATTAGATAAGTGCCCAAATCTTCCACAAACATAACATCTCATATTCATTCTACAGTTTTCTAAATTATGACCAATTTTGTTGCATTTGAAACATTGACTGGTGGGTGCATTAATGTTCTGATTCTTTCTAGATCTACACTAATTTTCTCTATGACCATACTTGTTACAGTTAAAGTATTTCCCATTAAATTTGTAAGCATTAGGTTGTCTTACTGGTTTACTGTGATCCTGATTGTTTGTAGTATCGGAACTTTCATCAACTTCAAATCCATGTCCATTAGTATCTCCATTAGGTTTCTGACTTTTCAGCATATCATCAAGTTCTTCTGAACTTTTCTTGAATTTCTCTTTATGTTGATTTGCAGTAGCCAACTCATTTTCCAGAATTCCCATCTGTCTCATAAGTTTAGTTTAATCATGTTGCATGTGAATCAGATATGTCTTTAACATATCATTTTCATGATTGAGTCTTAGATTTTCATTACCAACATCATTGAGTCTCCTAGTCAAGTCATCTTCATTCTTCTTTCTGTCTTCAATGTCTTTAAAAAATCTCAGTCATATCTTGCATTTCATTCCTCATAGTTATGTTTTCTTGCCTCATCTTGTTCACAAGATCATTAAGAGTTTCCTTTGCATCTTCTCATGAAGTTATTTTCTCTTATTTCTAGCAATAGTAAGATTCTCTTGAAGTCCTTGAATGAATTCTTGTGCAGTCCTTAGATCATCTTCAAGTTTGATATTCTTCAACTTCTCTGAATCATAGTCTACAAGAGCTCCTGCCAATTGCTTTCTTAAGTTCTCCATCTGTACCGGTGTCAGAATCTTCCTCAAGCTATTAGGCTTTTAAAATTAGAAGACCAAGCTCTGATACCAATTGTTAGGATTGATGACAGTCCCAAAGATACTGAGAGGGGGGGGGGGGTTGAATCAATATCTAATTGGTTATCAAAATATTTGACCTTATTAGGTATTTTGCATTCCAAAACAGTGTACTGGTAAATAAGAATTAATGCAGTAAACATGAACAATAAAGACAGCATAGAAAACACACCATAACACAAGATGTTTAACGAGGAAACCTAGTATGGGAAAAGCCTCGGTGGGATTTGTGACCCACAATATTCACTCATTGGCCAATGAATGGATATTACTAACAATGTGGTGCCTGCACATACAGGAAGGCCAAATGCCTAGAGCTCACTGCTCACTCTACAAAATTGAAGTCTCACTGACTTACAAAATGGATTATGAAAATCCAATACAATGTACTGCTTCAAATCAACATCTTCTATGCCAGGTTCAGTACTGGTTTAAGCTCACACTATAACCATAAACCTTATACAAAATCTGTCCTATGCATTTGCATATATCTGATCTTCTATGCCAGGTTCAGTACCAGTTTAAGCCCACACTATAACCATAAACCTTATACAAAATCTTGTTGGCATTTTTGATGATTATGTTGTGATTGTCATTGATAGACACACACTTGCATCAAGATCATTTTTGTATGTATAAGTTAAAGCTCAACTGGTACTTGTTCCAACTGGTATGATGCATTATAGTCCTTAGACTATTGGTGTTTTGCAGAAAATGATTACCGATCTTGAAGCGGTATGTTGACCCCAAGCGGTTTGAGGATCTCAAGTGACATGAAGGATTAAAGCGGCAGAACACATGTTTCCCAGTCTTCATTTTGTCAAACCGGCAACCGGTATTTTGCTTAAACTGGTATTTTGTATGAACCAATAATACTCTGTGATGAGTTACCAGCCAACATTTTGTGATGAGTTACCATCCACCGATTGTTTGATGGTGCCAACACTTTAACACTTCTTTTTGTGTCATGTTACTGGATATGTCTAGATGCATTGAATCTAGGAAATTGTAATATAATCCTATTGGACCAACATGAAATCAGATTCCTTTATAAGGACATCATGTCTAGGGTTTTAGGTTGTTGTTGTTGTTGTTGTTGTTGTTGTGGTTGTTGATGTTGTTGTGAGGGTTTAAGGTGGTTGATGAGTTAGAGAGAGTATGAATGTGTAGAAGACTAAGGTAATGCTGGAATGCATTAGGAACGAGCTATCAAGGATCTAACCAAGAAATCTGTGCTATTTGCTAGATCACTCACTTGTTTATTACTCACATATTTGACAAGTCTGTAGCCCTTAACTGGGTAGGCCCAAAAGCCTTTTGTAAATCCTCTAACAAGGTGGTTCACATCCGTGGATCTAAAATCCTCTAGCAAGGTAGTCTTTAATTGGACTTATCTCCTAACAGAGATTGAGATTCCTAATAGGATCTGTTTTGGTAAAGAACATTGTACGACCTTAACCGGTCTAGTTCCTATTCTGCAGATAGTTACTTGTGAGTTCCATCTCACTGTGGTTTTTCCCATTTGGGTTTCCATATCAAAATCTCTTGTGTTATGGTGTTTGTGCTTCTGTGGGTGAATGCATTATTTTCTATTTGGTTTGCATGTGTGCTAACCGGTTTGTCTGCTAAACTGTTTTACCGGTTTACTGTTAGTCTAGCAAAGTGTTTAAGTGCAAAGATTTTTGGCATACTAATTCACCCCCCTCTTAGTATTCATCAATTGATATCAGAGCCAACCTTTCTATAAATTTAACCACTTGGAAAGAGATATGGGGGAATACACATTGAGGGAACTTACTCATCGGCTCACTCAGTTTGAGCAAGCCTATGATGATCTTATGGTCAATATAAGGCCTCTCAAGCAAAAAGGAGAGAAAATGCTGAAAAGTTGATGGAGCTATCTGAAAAATAGTTTTTCTGATGAAGCAGACATGGAAGCCCTGATTCAAGAAGTAGAAAAGCTAAATGAATCCAATTCCAACCTAAGAAAAAAATTGGAAGGACTGACTATCCGAATGTGCCAAGAGCTTTAGAACTGGAGGAAAGCTGAAGATCTAATAAAAGATAAAGATCATGAAATCTCCAAGCTGAAGCAAGAGATCAGTGCCCTAACTGCTCAACTCCATGTGAGCATAGTGGAAAAGGAAGACATCAAGGAGAACTGAACATTGCCATCTCTAAGAATGCAAATCTAATGGAAACAAATGCTGCTATTTCCAAAGAACTCTTTGAGTCAAAGGAAATACTTGCTAAGTTCAATAAGAGTACTGCCAAACTAGAGCAAAAGCTTGAATTTGCCAAACCTGTCAAGAATACTGATGGACTTGGTTATTCTGGTCATGAGGAAGGTGAGACCTCTGGTACAAATGCTGGAACATCAAAGAAACAATCGACATCAAAGGATAAAGGTAAGAAAAAGTTTAAACCTGTTTGCTTTAACTGTCTTAAAGAAGGACATACTAGCAATGTGTGTAGGAGTAAGGCTTACAATAATTTTCCTTATTTCCTAAATGATAAGCCTAGATCCTATAGATTCAATGGTAACTATTATACATGCAACAAGTTTGGGCATAGAGCATCTAAATGTAGGTCTGTTATGAACAACACTGGAAGATATCCTTAGAGGACTCAAGGAGTTGGTCCTGAACCTTTTGTGAACTAGAATCACAACCGGTTTAATGCCCTCAATCATCAGTCAAGAAGCAGTAGCTATCAAGCGGCAATCGGATGTAGAGAAAACTGTATGGTCTATTATGGTCATGGTCACACTGCTGCAACATGCATGAGGAAGAACGATAACATGAATAATGGACCTTGGAGAACACTTGGAATGGTCTGCTATCATTGCAACAAACCGGGTCACATTGCCAGATTCTGCAAATCAAGAAAGAACATATCAGATGATATACCAGTCACTCTGAAAGGAAAGATTGATATTGACACTATTCAAGTGGATATGAACAAAACCTGGAAGAAGAAACCAGTAGTGTTGCAAGAAGAACCGGTTTCTGCACCTAGTGTGGAAATATCAGAACCGACAAACTAAGCATCAGAAAATCTTAGGGGGAGCAAGTGGTGAAATGTTTCGAACCCTCGGTTTACAATGGTAAAAGACCTTAACTGGTATGTGATACCTGTCATTTGGTAGAAGACCAGAAATGATAATAAGCAATTAGGGTTTACGCACTAATGGTGGAGCATTTATTATGGTAGGTGAGGAATACGTTTAAAAAGAATTTTCAAATCATTTCTCACTATCATTTTTTCGAAGCGAAGAAGGTTTTCAAGTGCAGAGCGATGAAAAAGTGATTTGTGCTGCGATTCAAAGAAATTTAGAAACCTTGAAGGAGATTCAAAAGAAAATTACAAATGGTCAAGAGAAGAACGCAAAGCGGTGATTCAGCAACCGACGAAGTGGAATTTGCAAAGCCCTAAATTCTCGATTTCCGAAAGGTATTTCTCAAGTTTTCTATTTTTTCATGGCTTCCGCATCTCATGATAGTTCTAGTGCAGCTGTCGATTCTATGGATTTCATTCAAAGAAAATCAAAATATAATGCTTTGTCACAAGTACCGACTGGGGTTATAGTAGAAGAAGGGATTTCAGATTATATACATTGCAAAATCGAAGACCTAGGGTCTCTTGTGATCCATTCGCAACTAGGACTATTCTGTGGGAAGGATAAGAAGATTGTGAGGCCCTACCCTGACTCGGTCTAGCAGTTCAGTAATTTTTATGTTGAGACTATTATGAATGCTTTATTTTTATGCATTATGGATTTAGAACTTATATTATTCCATGTTTTGGGATTAACATTGCTATATGTTGATGCTTCATTTATATGCTTTATGTTATATAACTCTATATGATTCTAGAACAAGATAAATTTGAGATGATGTATGTCATTTATGGATTTGCAGGACTTTCCTATGAGGATAGAAATAGGATGCATGTTTTATATGGATCGAAATTATGAGAAATATGATAATTGCTTATGTTGAGTTATTTGGATGCAAGATGTATTGATTTAATGTATATTGTATGCAGAGTGTTTGATGTGTATTCTTAATCATGTGTTTTACATTATATGAGGTTATTTGAAATTACTAATGTGTAATTGAGATGCGCAGGAAAATTATCCATGTGACCATGGAAATATTATGGAGAACCAAACCTAGACCTATGTGCGTTCGTAAAACTAGGGTTTGTCTATTTGGAGAGACAACACCCCGTTTGTATCGTATTTTATTCGTGAAAGTGATTGTTGCATGAATGTTAAATTGAATTTTGTTTATTTGTGTAAATCCAACAAAAGACAAGATTTCATGTATAATTTTGTAAAAGTATTTTCTTTGTGTCACTTGACACATGTTTTAATTTATGTTTGAGTTTCTAAATTTGTCTCTTGGAGGGAGTTGTTTAACTATAGCTTTTCAATTAATTCAATATGATTCCATAAATGCCTTGGGTAAAGAATCTTTGGGATGGTCAACTTAAGTTTGACCCAAAAATTAACTTCAGATGGGTTTAAAAGAGGTTAAATGGACACCTAGGGATAGTTTAGAAGTGTTTCCTAAAGCCCATAAGGTATGCCTAGGGGTTAGGAGTAATTTTAGGCATGTACCAACTCTCATGTGACCATTTAGACACCCTAAAAAGTGACTTTTCTAAGTTGTGCGAAAATTGAAATTAGAAGGCTTGAACTAAGTTGTTAACCTTCCTTTTGGAATGAGAGTTCCCTTTCCCATTTCGCCTTACCTTCCTTTTTCAATTTTAGAAACTTGTGAGAACTCTCACAAAGGGCTTCTTAAGCA
>NC_081406.1:599779071-599781571 GCF_030272615.1 Cryptomeria japonica | reverse complement strand
TGATATTAATTCTCAATATCACGGAGAAGCATGCTGGTTGATTACTTGATCCTGTTGAACTAGTGTTTTGGACTTGAACAACCTGTATGCTTTGAGAGCATCTACCATGAATTTGTATCTGAGAATGATCACATGGTTCATCTTCAATTTGGCAGTAGCTTCGCCATCCTGAATGTCAATCAAATCATGATAATATGAAGGCATGTCGCAAGCATCCAAAGCAACTGAAATAATATTGAGTCTCTTCATTCTATCTGAATCTGAAACTTGCACATCTGCTAACTCAGTATTGATTATATCATAAAATTTTCTTAAGAGCACCTGACTGTCCATTTGCTGAAATTGTTCCTTTACTAATATATTACCAATAATGTTCATTGTGTCCTCTATTACCTTCATTTTTGTTTGTTCATAAGTTACCAAGAGTTTTTGTTACTCACCTAGGCATTGCTTGATATTTTCCAATTTCCAACTTATACTCTTGCACCATGTACTTGATTGATTTTCTTCTTTATGAGATAAGACTATCTCAGCAATGAGTACATCCATATATGTTTTAGCTATTCTTTGGAATTCTTTCAAAGTATCTTGTCAAGACGTTTCTTGTTCTTTGGCATTCTTCAATTTTGTGGCAATTTCTTGTTCCTGTACATCAAGTTTCATGTGAACATCCTTGGATTTTCCAGTGAAGTCTAATGTCTCTGACTTCATTTTATTAATCCATTCCTCTACCATTTTATTGTGTCTCTTGCATTTATGTATATCTTCAATCACCTTCTTTTTAATAATTACTTCAGCATGCATTAATGTCGAAGTTGATGCTAACTCCAACTATGCATCTGAAGAATCCACAATGGATTTGATATAGGATGAGAGAACCTACATCTGTTGCTTTAGTTGATCCTTTTTTCCCTTATCTTTGTTTGATTTGTCAACAAGAATAGTTGTGGAAATTTAAATATTATGAATAACTCCCTCATGTGTTGTAGGTCCTAGATCCACCCGTGTCACATTAAAATCTACCTCACTAGCTTCACTTACATCTTTTTTAACAATAGGCTAGGCTACCTCAACACACAAATTTCCTGATGAAGGACTAATTCCCAATTTGGACGTAAATTTTGTTTTCTTAGGTTTGGTTGTCCTATGAAGTGCATTTGCAACTGCATCAAAACTAGGAGCTATCAACTAAACATGTCTCTTCTTATTTTGTAAGCTCTGTTGTAACCAAAATGATGAAGATGATGGCAATGATTCTTTATTATTCACAAATGTAGAGCTTAAAGATGTTGGATTGTTTGGAAGGAGTGGAGATAGAACTTCAGTATGGACATCATTCATTTTAGCTTCCTCATGAATGACAAAATCATCATGCTGAGGTGATGAAATAATGATAGAAGGTGAGACAGAGGGGATTTGTTGATTATCAACACTAGGAGGATGTTGAGGCGACATGCATTCCAACTCAGTTTCTAGCTCTTGGGCATGATTCATTGTCTTTCCTTATGTCTTTAACCTCTTTTTCTTAATGACAACACTAACTTCACATGCCTTTGCAAGATCCTTCCCTTTTTCTGGATCTTCTCCATCATCACCTCCCTTGGATATATTTTGGTGTAGACTCATAGCTGGATTTGACCTATTCGAATTAGCTAGAAGAGAAGAACTTCCTTGTGCACCACTTCTATCTTTTGAAGTATTACCTTTATTTGGAGGTCTGGTTGCTGTAGCCTCAATCCTCTTACTTTTAATACATTCAAGTGTACTTCAAACCACATAGGTTGATCTTTCATGAATGCTTCTTATATCTGGAAGTGACCAAATTATGAGTGGAAGAGGAAGAAGCTGGATCCTTTCAAAATAAAAAGCATCAATCAAATTAGATTCATCATCCTCAATATCATTCACATTTATTTCAATTTTATAATCAACTATCTGCTTGACAGTTAGCCTCATCCAATCCCTTTTTTGTACCTCAAAATCATCTTCACAGTCTTGCCAGAAATCTTCTATATTAGGAAAGTGCACAAATTCGGCACCAAGTTCCAACTCTCCCGGAGCACACCCTTTGCTATCAAAAGGAAACCTAATATCACAGGGGTATAAGTGAATCTTTGTTATGGACCTCTCGATACTTTGAGCATCTAAGTAGCTCTCATGGCTGTAATAACCGACTCCAATGGGAAAAGAGATAATGCTTTTCCTTTTATTCTGACAAATTTTGTTGACCTGTGCAATTTGCTTGCACACCTCAATGAGGATCAACTTATCTTCAACAAACCTTGGCAACATGAGAGGCCAGCCATCATAACCCCCTATCCGGATGTATGTGAACCTCAGAAACTGTATGAAGTAACTACCATACTTTTGTACGAATGTTGTTGCTTCTAAGGATATTCTGAGTCCAATGTTACCCTATAGTTCTCTTACTGTTAACATAGTAAAGGCATCATTAACCCGCATGAAGTGATGGTAGCTTTCCTCCAACTGCAGCTATAGA